>NW_006409055.1:599937-601214 GCF_000296735.1 Chrysochloris asiatica | reverse complement strand
CGAGTCCATCAATGATGCCACCTGGCCGATCCATCTCGTTGGAGGTCTTCCTCTTTTTCTCTGACCCTCCACCCTACCCAGCATGACATCCTTCTCCAACAATTGTTTCCTCCCTAGTACTCTGTATATTGACATGTAGGACTACACTTCCATGTAGCTAGCTCTCAGTAAATTTACACATTGGACTCATCTGCCATATAGCCAGAATACTGTATATGGAAATGTTGCACTACTCTGCAATGTAGCTAGTTCTCTGTATATGGACATTTTGGACTCGTCTGCCATGTAGCTAGCTCTCTGTGCATGGGTATGTTTAAGTGATCTGCCTCGTAGGTCACTCTCTGTATATGAACATATTGGATTTGTCTGCCTTGTAACTAGCTCTCTGTATGGACATGTTGGAATCATGAGCCCTGTAGCCAGCTACCTCAATATGAACATGTTGGACGCATCTGCCTTGTAGCTAGCCATCTAAATATACACATGTTGGACTCCTCTGCCATGTAGCTAGCTCTCAGTATATGGCTACGTTGGACTCATCTGCCATGTAGCTAGAACTCTGTATATGGAAATGTTGCATTACTCTGCAGGTAGTTAGTTGTCTGTATATGGGCATTGTTTACTTGTTTGCCATGTAGCTAACTCTCTGTGCATGGATATGTTGGACTGATCTGCCATATAGGTAGCTCTCAGTATATGAACATATTGGACTTGTCTACCATATAGCTAACTCTCTCATATGGACATCTTGGACTCATCAGCCATGTATCCAGCTCTCTGTGTATTAAAATATTGGACTCATCTGCTATGTAGCTAATACTCTGTATATGGGCATGTTGGACTCATCTGCCACGTAGCTAGAACCCTGTATATGGATATGTTGCCCTACCCTGCCGTGGAGCTAGCTCTCTGTATATGGATATTTTGCCTCATTTGCAACATAGGTAGCTCTCAGTATATGGACATGTGGGACTCATCCACCATGTATCTTGTACTCTGCATATGGACATGTTGCATTACTCTGCCATGTAGCTACCTCTCAGTATATGGTCATGTTTGACTCATCTGCCATGTAGCTAGACCCCTGTATTCTTAAATGTTGCACTACTCTGCCACTTAGCTGTCTCTCTATATATGGACAATTGGACTCGTTTGCCATGTAGCTAGCTCTCGGTGCATGAATATGTTGGACTGATCTGACATATAGGTTGTTATGTTATGTGCCATCGAGTCGGTTCCGACCCATAGCGACCCTGTATAGGGTTTCCGAGGCTGTA
>NW_006409055.1:589210-599837 GCF_000296735.1 Chrysochloris asiatica | reverse complement strand
GTATAGGGTTTCCGAGGCTGTAAATCTTTACGGGAGTAGAAAGCCTCATCTTTCTCCCGCGGTGCAGCTGGTAGTTTCGAACCGCTGACCTTAAGGTTCTCAGCCTGATTCGTAACCACTACGCTACCAGAGCTCCTATATAGGTAGCTCTCTGTATATGAACATGATGGACTATTCTGCCATGTAGCAAGCTCTCTGCAGATGGAATTGTTGAACTTATTAGCCATGTGGCCAACTCTCTCTGTATGAACCTGTTGGACTCATCAACTTGTAGCTAGCCCTCTAAATATACACATGTTGGACTCATCTACCATGTAGCTAGCTCTCATTATATGGATATGTTGGACTCATCTGCCGTGCAGCTAGAACTCTGCAAATGGAAATGTTGCGTTACTCTGCCATGTAGCTAACTCTCTGTATATGGACTTATTGGACTTGTCTACCATGCTAGCTCTGTATTCATGGATATGTTGGAATGATCTTCCATGTATGTAGCTCTCTGTATATGAATATATTGGACTTGTGTGCCATGTAGCTAGCTCTCTGTATATGGACATGTTGGACTCATCAGCCATGTAGCCAGCTCACTCTGAATGAACATGTTGGACTCATCGGCCTTGTAGCTAGCCCTCTAAATATACACATTTTGGATTGATTTGCCATGTAGCTAACCCTCAGTATATGGACATGTTGGACTCATCAGGCATGGAGCCAGCTGTCTGTGTATGATCTTATTGGACTCATCTGCCTTGTATCTAGCCCTTTAAATATACACATGTTGGACTCATCTACCATGTAGGTAACCCTCAGTATATGGACATGCTGGACTCATCAGCATGGAGACAGCTCTCTGTGTATGATCTTATTGGACTCATCTGCCTTGTAGCTAGCCTTCTAAATATACACATGTTGGACTCATCTGGCATGTAGCTAACTCTCATTATATGGAAATGTTGCACTACTCTGCCCTGTAGCTAGCTCTCTGTATATGGACCTTTTGGACTAGTCTGCCATTCTAGCTCTCTGTGCATAGATATGTTGGACTGATCTGCCATGCATGTAGCTCTCTGTATATTGAACATAATGGACTTGTCTGCCATGTAGTAAGCTCTCAGAATCTGGACATGTTGGACTCAGCAGCCATGTAGCCCGCTCTCTCTGTATGAACATGTTGGGCTCATCTGCCTTGTAGCTAGCCCTCTAAATATACACATGTTGTTCTGATCTACCATATAGCTAACTGCCAGTATATGGACACGTTGGACTCATCAGCCATGGGTATGAACTTATTGGACTCATCTGCCTTTTATCTAGGTCTCTATATATACACCTGTTAGACTCATCTACCATGTAGCTAACTCTCAGTATATGGACATGTTGGATTCATCTAACATGTAGCTCGTACTTCGTATATGGACATGTTGGACTACTCTGCCATGTAGCTATTTCTCATTATATGGACACGTTGAACTCATCTGCCATGTAGCTAGAACTTTTTATATGGAAATATTGCACTACTCTGCCATGTAGCTAGCTCTCTGTATATAGACAATTTGGACTCGTCTGCCATGTAGTTAGCTCTCTGTTCATGGATATGTTGGACTGATCAGCTATATAGGTAGCTCTCTGTATATGAACATATTGGACTTGTCTTCATGTAGATAGCTCACAGTATATGGACATGTTGAACTTGTTATCCATGTAGCCAGCTTTCTCTATGTGAACATGTTGGACTCATATGCCTTGTAGCTAGCCATCTAAATATACACATGTTGGACTCCTCTGACATGTAGCTAACTCTCAGTATATGGAAATGTTGGCCTCATCTTCCATGTATGTAGCTCTCTGTATATGAACATATTGGACTTTTCTTCCATGTCGCTAGCTCTCAGTACATGTACATGTTGGATTCATCAGCCACGTGGTCAGCTCTCTCTGTATGAACATTTTGGACTCATTTGCCTTGTAGCTAGTTCTCTATATATAGACATGTTGGACTCATCTGCCATGAAACTAACTCTCAGTATATGGACATTTTGGACTCATCAGCCAAGTAGCTAGAACTCTGTATGGAAATGTTGCCCTTCTCTGCCAGGTAGCTAGTTTTCTGTATTTGGACATTTTGGGCTCATCTGCCATGTAATTTAATCTCTGTTCATGGATACGTTGGACTGATCTGCCATGTAGGTAGCTCTCTGTATATGAACATAATGCACTTGTCTGCCATGTAACTAGCTCTCAGTATATGGACTTGTGGACTCATTAGCCATATAGCCAGCTCTCTCTGTATGAATATGTTGGACTCATCTGCCTTGTAGCTAGCCATCTAAATATACACATGTTAGACTCCTCTGCCATGTAGCTAACTCTCAGTATATGGACATGTTGAACTCATCTGCCATGTAGCTAGTATTCTGTATATGGACATGTTGGACTCATCTGCCATGTAGCTAGCTTTCAGTATATGGAAAAGTAGGATTCCTCTGTCATGTAGCTAGTACTCTGTTTATGGAAAGTTTGCACTACTCTACCATGAAGCTAGCTCTCTGTATATAGACATTTTGGACTCGTCTGCCATGTAGCTAGCTCTCTGTGCAGGGATATGTTGCACTGATGTGCCATGTAGGGCGCTCACTGTATATGAAAATATTGGACTTGTCTGCCAAGTAGCTGGCTCGCAATATATGGACATGTTGGACTCTTCAGCCATGTAGACAACTCTCTGTGTATGAACATGTTGGACTCATCTACCTTGTAGCTAGACCTCTAAATATACACACGTTGGACTCATCTGTCATGTAGCTAACTCTCAGTATATGGACTTGTTGGACTCATCTGCCATGTAGCTAGTACTCTGTATATGGACATGTTTGACTCATCTGCCATGAAGCTACCTGTCATTATATGGTCATGTTGGGCTCATATGCCATGTACCTATAACTCTATATATGGAAAGGTTTCACTACTCTGCCATGTACCTGACAATCTGTATATGACTTTGATGGACTCATCTGCCTTGTAGCTAGTCCTCTATATATACACATGTTGGACTCTACTTCCACATAAGTAACTCTCAGTAATAAGACATGTTGGACTCATATGCCATGTAGCTAGTACTCTGCATTTGGAAATGTTACACTACTCTGCCATGTAGCTAGCTCTCTGTATATTGACATATTGGACTTGTCTGCCATGTAGTTCACTCTCTATGCATGCATATATTGGACTGATCTGCCATGTAGGTAGCTCTATGTATATGAACATATTGGACTTGTCTGCCATAAAGCAAGCTCTCTGTATATGGACATATTGGACTCATCAGCCATGTAGCCAGGTCTCTCTGTATGTACATGTTGGACTCATCTGCCTTTTAGCTAGCTATCTAAATATACACTTGTTGGACTTATCTGCCATGTAGCTAGATCTCAGTATATGGACATGTTGGACTCATCAGCCATGTTGCCAACTGTCAATATATGGACACGTTGGATTTCTCTTCCATATAGCTTGAACTCTGTATATGGAAATGTTGCACTACTCTAGCATATTGCTAGCTCTCTCTATAAAGACATTTTGAACTCATGTACCATTTAACTGTCTCTCAGTATATAGACATGTTGGAATTATCAGACATTTAGCTAGCTATCTGTGTATGAACATGTTGGACTCATCTGCCTTGAAGCTAGCCCTATAAATATACACATTTTGGACTCATCTACCATGTAGCTAACTCTCAGTATATGGGCATGTTGGACTCATCAGCCATGTAGACAGCCCTCTGTGAATGACTATATTGGACTCATCTGCCTTGTATCTAGCCCTCTAAATATACACATGATGTACTCATCTACCATGTAGCTAACTCTAATTATATGGACATGTTGAATTCATCTGCCATATAGCTAGTACTCTGTATATGGACATGTTGGACTACTCTGTCTTGTAGCTAGCTCTCATTATATGGATACGTTGTACTCATCTGCCATGCAGCTAGAACTCTGTATATGGAAATGTTGCACTGCTCTGCCATGTAGCCAGCTCTCTGTATATAAACATTTTGGACTCGCCTGCCATGTATCTAGTTCCCTGTACATGGATATGTGGGACTGATCTGCCATGTAGGTAGCTCTCTGGATATGAACATATTGGATTTGTCTGCTATGTAGCTAGCTCTCTGTATTTGGACATATTAGACACATCAGCCATGTAGCCAGTTACCTCTGTGTGAATATGTTGGACCCATCTGGCTTGTAGCGAGTCCCCTCAAAATACACTTGTTGGACTCATCTTCCATGTAGCTAACTCTCATTATATGGACATGTTGGACTCATGTGCCATGAAGCTAGTACTCTGTATAACGAAATGTTGCACTACTCTGCCATGCAACTAATTCTCACTATGTGGACACTTGGATTCATGGCCATGTAGCTAGGTCTGTATGCATGGATATTGTGGACTGATCTGCCATGTAGGTAGATCTCTGTATATGAACATATTGGAATTGTTTGCCATGTAGCTAGCACTCCGTATATGGACATGTTGGATTCATTAGCGATGTAGCCAGGTCTCTCTGTATGAACATGTTGGACTCCTCTGCCATGAAGCTGACTCTCAGTATATGGACATATTGGACTCCTCTGCCATGTAGGTAGATCCCTGTATACGGAAATGTTTCACTACTCTGCCATGTAACTAGATCACTGTATATGGAAAATTTGGACTCATCTGCCATGTAGCTAGCTATCTGTGCATGGATATGTTGGATTGATCTGTCATGTAGGTAGTTCTCTGTATGTGAAAATATTCAACTTGTATGCCATGTAGCTAACTCTCAGTATATAGACATGTTGGACTCATCAGCCATGTAGCTAGCTCTCATTATATGGACATGTTGGACTCATCTTCCATCTAGTTAGTACTCTGTATATGGACCCGTTGGACTATGCTGCCATGTAACCAGTTCTCAGTATATGGACACGTTGGAGTCTTCTGCCATGTAGTTAGAACTCTGTATTTGGAAATGTTACACTACATAGCCATGTAGCTCGTACTCTGTATATGGACATGATGGACAACTCTACCATGTAGCTGGCTCTCAGTATATGGATACGTTGGAGTCTTCTGCCATGTAGCTAGAACTCTGTATATGGAAAAGTAGCACTACTCTCTGCCATGTAGATAGCTCTCTGTATATGGATATTTTGGACTCATCTGCCATGTAGCTAGCTCTCTGTGCATGGATATGTTGGACTGATCTGTCATATAGGTAGCTCTCTGCATATGAACATATTGGACTTGTCTGCCATGCAGGTAGCTCTCTGTATATGGACATTTTGGATTCATCAGCCATTTTGCCAGCTCTCTTTGTACGAACATGTGGGACTCATCTGCCATGTAGCTAACTATCAGTATATGGATATGTTGGACTTATGTGCTATGAAGCTAGTACTCTTTATATGGACATGTTACACTACTCTGCCATGTAGCTAGCCCTCAGTATATGAACATGTTGGACTCATCTGCCATGTACCTGGAACTCTGTATATGGATATGTTGCACTATTCTGCTGTGTAGCTAGCTCTCAGTATATGGACATGTTGGACTCATCTGCCATGTAGCTAGAACTCTATATATGGAAATGTTGCACTACTCTGCCATGTAACTACCTCTCTGTATATAGACATTTTGGACTTGTCTGCCATGTAGCTAGCTCTCTATATAGGGACATGTTGAACTCATCAACCATGAAGCCCGCTCTCTCTGTATGAAACTGATGGACTCATCTTCCTTGTAGCTAGCCCTATAAATATACACATTTTAGACTGATCTCCATGAAGTTAACTCTCAATATGAGGACATGTTGGACTTGTCACCCATGTGGTCAGCTCTCTCTGTATGAACATGTTGGACTCATCTGCCTTGTAGCTAGTCCTCTATATATTCACATGTTGTACTCATCTGCCATGAAGCTAACTCTCAATATATGGACATGTTGGACTCCTCTGCCATGTAGCTAGAACTCTGTTTATGGAAATGTGCACTACTCTGCCAGGTAGCTAGTTCTCTGTATATGGACATTTTGAACTCATCTGCCATGTAGTTAGCTCTCTGTGCATGGATATGTTAGACTTATCTTCCATGTAGGTAGCTCTCTGTATATGAACATATTGGACTGGTCTGCCATGTAGCTAGCAGTCAGTATATGGACATGTTGGACTCATTAGCCATGTAGCTAGCTCTCTGTGTATGAACAAGTGGGACTCCTCTGCCATGTAGCTAACTATCAGTATATGGACATGTTGGACTTATGTGCTATGAAGCTAGTACTCTTTATATGGACATGTTAGACTACTCTGCCATGTAGCTAGCTCTCAGTATAAGTACACGTTGGACTCATCTGCCATGTAGCTAGAACACTGTATATGGAAATGTTGCACTACTTTGCCATGTAGCTAGCTCTCTGTATATAGACATTTTGGACACTTCTGCCATGTAGTTAACTCTCTGTGCATGGATATGTTGGACTGATTTACCATGTTGCTAGCTGTCTTTATATAGACATTTGGGACTTGTCTTCTATGTAGCTAGCTCTCTATATATGGACATGTTGAACTCATCAACCATAAAGCCCGCTCTCTCTGTATGAACGTGTTGGACTCACCTGCCTTGTTGTTAGCCCTATAAATATACACATTTTGGACGGATCTTCATGTAGCTACCTCTCAGAATATGGACATGTTGCACTCATCAGCCATGTAGGTAGCTCTCTCTGAATGAACATATTGGACTCATTTGCCTTATATCTAGCCCTCTAAATATACACATGATGTACTCATCTACCATGTAGCTAACTCTAATTATATGGATGTGTAGGACTCATCTGCCATATAGCTAGAACTCTGTATATGGAAATGTTACACTACTCTGCCAAGTAGCTAGATGTCTGTATATAGATATTTTGGACTTGTCTGCCATGTAGCTAACTCAATGTATTAGGACATGTTGGACGCATCTGCCATGTAGCCACTTCCCTCTATGAATATGTTGAACCCATCTGCCTTGTAGTGAGTCCTCTCAACATACACATGTTGGACTCATCTGACATGTAGCTAACTCTCGTTATATGGACATGTTGGACTCATGTGCCATGAAGTTAGTACTCTGTATATGGAAATGTTGCACTACTCTGCCATGCAGCTAGTTCTCAGTATATGGACACTTGGATTTGTCTGCCATGTAGTTAGGTCTGTATGCATGGATATCGTGGACTGATCTGACATGTAGGTAGCTCTCTATTTATGAACATATTGGACTTGTCATCCATGTAGCTAGCTCTCAGTATAAGGACACATTGGACTCATCAGCCACGTAGCCACTTCTCTCGGTATGAACATGTTGGACTCATCTGCCTTTTAACTAATCCTCTATATATACACATGTTGGACTCTTCTGCCATGTATCTAACTCTCAGTATACGGACACGTTGGATTCATCTTCCATGGAGCTAGAACTCTCTACATGAAAATGTGGCACTACTCTACCATGTAGCTAGCTTTCTCTTTTTGGACATTTGGGACTCGTCTGCCATGTAGCTAGCTCTCTGTGCATGGATATGATGGACTGATCTGCCATGTATTCAGCTCTCTGTGTTTGAACATGTTGGACTAATCTGCCTTGTACCTAGCCCTCTAAATATACACATGTTGGACTTATCTGTCATGTCGCTAACTCTGAGTATATGCACATGTAGGACTCATCAGCCATGTGGTCAGCTCTCTCTGTAGGAACATGTTGGACTCATCTGCCTTGTAGGTAGTCCTCTATATATACACATGTTGTACTCATCTGCCACGAAGCTAACTCTCAGTATATGGACATGTTGGACTCCTCTGCCATGTAGCTAGAACTCTATGTATGGAAATGTTGCACTACTCTGCCAGGTAGCTAGTTCTCTGTATATGGACATTTTGGACTCGTCTTCCATGTACGTAGCTCTCTTTGCATGGGTATGTTAGAATGATCTGCCATGTAGGCAACTCTCTGTAAATGAACATATTGTACTTGCTTGCCATGTAGCTAGCTCTCTTTATATGAACATGTTGGACTCATCAGCCACGTAGACAGTTCTCTCGGTATGAACATGTTGGACTCATCTGCCATTTAACTAGTCCTCTATATATACACATGTTGGACTCTTTTGCCATGTATCTAACTCTCAGTATATAGACACGTTGGATTCATCTGCCATGAAGCTAGAACTCTCTGCATGGAAATGTGGCACTACTCTACCATGTAGCTAGCTTTCTCTTTTGGGACATTTGGGACTCGTATGCCTTGTAGCTAGCTCTCTGTGCATGGATATGATGGACTGATCTGCCATGTAGGTACCTCTCTGTATATGAACATATTGGACCTGCCTGCCATGTAGCTAGTTCTCAGTATATGGACATGTTGGTCACATCAGACATGTAGTCAGCTCTCTGTGTTTGAACATGTTGGACTAATCTGCCTTGTACCTAGCCCTCTTAATATACACATGTTGGTCTTATCTGTCATGTCGCTAACTCTCAGTATATGCACATGTAGGACTCATCAGCCATGTAGCTAGAACGCTGTCTATGGAAATGTAGCACTACTCTGCATCTTGCTAGGTATTTGATTATGGACATTTTGGAATCATCTCCCATGTAGCTAATTTTCTGTACATAGATATGTTGGACTGATCTGCCATGTAGGTAGCTCTCTATATATGAGCATATTGGACTTGCCTACCAAGTAGCTAGCTCTCTGTGCATGAATATGTTGGACTGATATCCCATGTAGGTAGCACACTCTATATGCACATGTTGGACTTGTCTGCCATGGAGCCAGCTCTCTCTGTATGAACATGTTGGACTACTCATCCATGTAGCTAGCTCTCAGTACATGGATACGTTGTATTCATCAGCCATGTAGCTAGAACTCTGTATATGAAAATGTGGCGATTCTCTGCCATGTAGCTATCTCTCTATATAGGGACATTTTTGACTCGTCTGTGATGTAGCTAGCTCTCTGTGCATGGATATGATGGACTGATCTACCATGTAGGTAGCTTTCTGTATATGAACATATTGGACTTGTCTGCCATATAGTTAGGTCTCTGTATATGGATATATGGGACTCATCAGCCATGTAACCAACCCTCTCTGTATGAACATGTTAGACTCATCTGCCTTGAAGCTATTCCTCTATATATAAACATGTTGGACTTATCTGCCATTTAGCTAACTCTCAGTATATGGACATGTTGGTATCATCTTCCATGGAGCTAGAAATCTTTATATGGAAATGTTGCACTACTCTGCCATGTAGGTAGCTTCCTGTTTATGAACATTTTGGACTTGTCTGCCATGTAGCTATATCTCTGTGCATTGATGTGTTGGACTCATCTGCCATGAAGCTAACTCTCAGTTTATGGACATGTTGCACTCATGAGCCACGTAGCCAGCTCTCTGAGTCATAAAATGTTGGACTCATCTGCCTTGTATCTAGTCCTCTATATATACACATGTTGGCCTCATCTGCCATGTAGCTAGAACTCTGTATATGGAAATTTTGCACTACACTGCCATGTAGCTAGCTCTCTGTATATGTACATTTTGGACTCGTCTGCCATGTAGCCAGCTCTCTGTGCATGGAAATGTTGGATTGATCTGCCATGTAAGTTACCTCTCTGTATATGAACATATTGGACTTGTCTGCCATGTAGCCAGCTCTCTGTATATGGACATGTTGGATTCATCATCCATTTAGCCAGCTTTCTCTGTATGAACCTGTTGGACTCATCTGACTTGTAGCTAGTCTTCTATGTATACACATGTTGGACTTCTCCGTCATGTAGCTAACCCTCAGTATATGAACATGATGGACTTATCTGCCATGTAGCTAGTACTCTATATATAGACATTCTGGACTACTCTGCCTTGTAGCTAGCCCTATAAATGTACACATGTTTGACTCATCTGCCATGTAGCTAACTCTCTGTATTTGGACATGTTGAGTCATCTGCTGTGTAGCTAGTACTCTGTATATGGACATGTTGGAATCATCTACCATGTAGCAAAATCTCTTTATTTGGAAATGTTGCACTACTCTGCCATGTAGCTAGCTCTCTTTATATGGACACGTTGGACTCATCTGACATGGAGCTAGAACTCTGTACATGGCAATGGTGCACTACTCTGTCATGTAGCTAGCTCTTTGTATATGGACATTTTGGACTCGTCTGCCATGTAGCTAGCTCTCTGTGCATGGATATGTTGTACTGATCTGCCTTGTAGGTACCTCTCCTTATAAGAACATATTGGACTTGTCTGTCATGTAGCTAGCTTGCTCTGTAAGAACATATTTGACTCATCTGCCTTGAAGCTAGTCCTCTATATATGCACATGTTGGACTTATGTGGCATGTAGCTAGTACTCTGTATATAATCATGTTGGACTACTCTGTCATGTAGCTAGCTCTCCGTATTTGGACACTTTGGACTAGTCTGCAACGTAACTAGCTCTCTGTGCATGGATATATTAGACTGATCCTCAATGTTGCTAGCACTCTGTAGACATACATGTGGGACTCATCAGCCATGTAG
>NW_006409055.1:587479-589035 GCF_000296735.1 Chrysochloris asiatica | reverse complement strand
AGCTCTCTGTATATGAACATTTTGGACTTGCCTTCAATGTAGCTAGCTCTCTGTATATGGACACGTGGGACTCATTAGCCATGTAGCCTGCTGCCTCTGTATGAACATGTTGGACTCATCTGGCTTGTAGCTAGTCCTCTATATATACACATGTTGGACTCACATGCAATGTAGCTAGTACTCTGTATATGGATACTTTGGAATATTCTACCATGTAGCTACCTCTCAGTATATGGACACGTTGGACTCATCTGCCATGTAGCTAAAACTCTGTCTATAGAAATGTTTTTAGTACTCTGCCATTTAGCTAATTCTCTCTATATGGACATTTTGGACTTGTCTGTCATGTGGCTAGATCTCTGTGCATTGATATGATGTACTCATCTGCCATGAAGGTAGCACTCTGTACATGAACATATTGGACTTGTCTGCCCTGTAGTTAGCTCTGTGTATATGGACATGTTGGACTCCTCAGCCATGTAGCCAGCTCTCTCTGTATGAACATGTTAGACTTCTTTGCCTTTTACCTAGTCTTCTATATATACACATGTTGGACTTATCTGCCATGTAGCTAACCCTCAGTATATTGACATGTTGGACTCATCTGCCATGTAGCTAGTACTCTGTATATGGACATGTTGAACTACTCTGCCATGTAGCTAGCTCTTAGTATATGGATATGTTGGATTCATCTGCAATGTAGCTAGACTTCTGTATATGGAAATGTTGCACAACTCTGCGATTTATCTAGTTCTCTCTATATGGACATTTTGGATTTTTCTGCCATATAGCTAGCTCTCGGTTCATGGATATGTTGGACTGATCTGCCATGTAGGTAGCTCCCTGTATATGAACAGATTGGACTTGTCTGCCATGTAGGTATCTCTCAGCATATGGACTTGTTGGACTCATCAACCATGTAGCCAGCTCTCTGTGTATGAACATGTTGGACTCCTGTGATTTGTAGCTTGCCCTCTAAATATACTTATGTTGGACTCATCTGCTATGAAGCTAGAACTCTGTAAATGGAAATGTTGGACTACACTGCTATGTAGCTCGCTCTCATCATATGGATACTTTGGACTCATCTTCCATGTAGCTAGCTCTCTGTGCATGGATTAGTTGGACAGACCTGCCTTGTAGTTATCTCTCTGTATATGAACATATTGGACTTGTCTGCCATGTGGCTAGCTCTCTCCTTATGAACATTATGGACTCATCTGCCTAATAGCTAATCCTCTAAATATACACATTTTGGATTTATCTGGCATGTAGCTAGTACTCTAAATATATAATCATGATGGACTACTCTGCCATGTAGCTAGCTCTCAGTATATGGACACGTTGGACTCGTCTGCCATGTAGCTAGCTCTCTGTGCATGGATATGTTAGACTAATCCTCCATGTAGCTTGCTCTCTGTATATGGATATGTGGGACTCATCAGCCATGTAGCCAGTTGTCTCCGTATGAACATGTTGGATTCATCTGCCTTGTAGCTACATATATATATATATATATATATATATATATATATATATATATATATATATATATA
>NW_006409055.1:575667-587379 GCF_000296735.1 Chrysochloris asiatica | reverse complement strand
TATATATATATATATATATATATATATATATATATATATATATATACACACACATATGTTGGACTCATCTTCCATGTAGCTATCACTCAGTATAAGGACATGTTGGACTCATCTGCCATGTAGCTGGAACACTGTATTAGAAAATGTTGGACTAAACTGTCATGTAGCTTGATCTCTGTATATGGACATTTTGGACTCCTCCGCAATGTAGCTAGCTCTTTGTATATGGACATGTTGGACTCATTAGCCATGTACTCAGTATATTGATATGTTGGACTACTCTGCATGTAGCTAGCTCTCTTTATATGGACACTTTGGTCTCATCTGCCATGTAGGTAGAGCTCTGTATATGGAAATGTTGCACTGCTCTGCCATGTAGCTAACTCTCTGTATATGGAAAATTTGAACTCGTCTGCCATGTAGCTAGCTCTCTGTGCAATGATATGATGTACTGATGTGCCATGAAGGTTGCTCTCTGTATAGGAACATGTTGGACTTGTCTGCCATGTATCTAGCTCTCTGAATACGGACATGTTGGACTCATCAGCCATGTAGCTAGCTCTCTTGTGGGGGTCCTAGTCCAGCTCAGACCACTGTGTGAGTTACTCGAAGGAGAGACGAGGATTAAAATCAGGCAAGGTCCACAAGGCTGTTGGCCAGTGACAAAATTTATTGTAGTAACATGGTTTGTATAAGACTTTTAGCATTATGTCATTGTTATTCTGCCTAGTTACAATGTTTTCTATAGTAACAAGGATTTGATTACCAACCAGGATACCAACCAGGATATGATTACATAAGTACAATTATTGTTATAGCAACACTGAATCATGCAGCTTTGGCACAATTGAAGTTCCCTTTTCCCAGAGACAGTTTATTATTAATCAAAGAAAACCTATCCCAATTCTAGTCACAAGGTGGCATTTAGGTTATATTCTTGATGGCCTCCTACACTCTCTCTGTATGAACATGTTGAATACATCTGCCTTGGAGCTAGTCCTCTCTATATATACATGTTGGACTCATTTGGAATTATATGCCATGAAGCTAGGACTCTGTATATGGACCTGTTGGAGCACTCTGCCATGTAACTAGCTGTCAATATATGGACACGTTGGACTCATCTGACATTAGATAGAACTCTGTATATGGAAATGTAGCACATCTCTGCAATATAGCTAGCTCTCAGTGCATGGATAAGTTGGCCTGATCTGCCATGTAGGTAGCTCTCTGTATATGAACATATTAGACTTGTCTGCCATGTAGCTAGTTCTCAGTATATGGACATGTTAGACTCATCACACATTTATCCAGCTGTCTGTGTATGAACATGTTGAACTCATCTGCCATGTAGGTAGTCTTCTGTATATGGACATGTTGGATTACTCTACCATGTAGCTAGTTCTCAGTATATGGATATGTTGGACTCATATTCCATGTAGCTGGAACATTGTATATGGATATGATTCACTACGCTGCCATGTAGCTAGCTCTCTGAATATGGACATTATGGACTTGTCTGCCATGTAGATCTGTGCATGCATATGTTGGACTGATCTGCCATGTAGTTAGCTCTCTGTATATGAACATATTGGATTTGTCTGCCATGCAACTTGCTCTCTGTATATGGACATGCAGAACTCATCAGCCATGTAGCCAGCTCTCTTTGTATGAACATGTTGGATGCATCTGCCTTGTTGCTAGTCCTCTATGTATACACATGTTTGACTCATCTGCCATGTAGCTAAATTTCAGAATATGTACTTGTTGTACTCATTGCCATGTAGCCAGCTCTCTCTAAAAACATGTTGGACTCATCTGCCTTGTAGCTAGTCCTCTATATACACCCATGTTGGACTCAACTGCCATGGAGCTAACTCTCAGTATATGGACATGTTGGACACATCTGCCATGTAGCTAGTACTCTGAATATGAACATGTTGGACTACTCTGCCATGTAACTAGCTCTTAATATAGGGACACGTTGGACTCATCTGCCATGTAGCTAGAACTCTGTATATGGAAATGTTGCACTACTATGCCATGTAGCTACTTCTCTGTATATGGACATTTTTGACTCGTCTGCCATGTACCTAGCTCTCTGTGCATGGATATGTTGGATTGATATGACATGTAGGCGTCTCTCTGTATATGAACATATTCGACTCGTCTGCCATGTAGCTAGTTGTCAGTACACGGACACATTGTAATCATTGGCCATGTAGCCCCTTCTCTGTGTATGAACAAGTTGGACTCATCTGCCTTGTAGCTAGTCCTCTATATAAACCCATGTTGGACTCATCTGCCATGTAGCTAACTCTCAATATATGAACATGTTGGACTTACCTGTCATGTAGCTAACTCTCAATATATGCTCGTGTTGAACTCATCTGCCATGTAGCTAGAACTCTGTATATGGAAAAGTTACACTACTCTGCCATGTAGATATCTCTCTGTATATGGACATTTTGGACTTGTCTGCCTTGTAACTAGCTCTCTGTACATGGATATGTTGGACTGATCTGCCATGTAGGTATCTCTCTATATATGAACATATTGGACTCGTCAGCCATATGGCTACTTGTCAGTACATGGACATGTTGGACTCATCAGTCATGTAGACAGCTCTTTGTGTATGAACATGTTGGACTCATCTGCCATATAGCTAGTTCTCAGTACATGGACATGTTGGACTCATCAACCATGTAGCTAACTCTCAGTATATGGACATGTTGGACTCATCTGCCATGAAGCTAACTCTCAGTATATGGACATGTTGGACTGATCTAACATGTAGCTAGTACTCTGTATATGGGCATATTGGACTTCTCTGACATGTAGCAAGCTCTCAGTATATGGAGATATTGCACTACTGTGCCATGTAGCTACCTCTCTGTATATATACTTTTTGGACTTATCTGCCATGTAGCTAGAACTCTGTATATGGAAATATTGCACTACTCTGTGATGTAGCTAGCTCTCTGTGTATGGACATTTTGGACTCGTCTGCCATGTAGCTAGCTCTCTGTACATGGATATCTTGGTCTGATCTGCCAGGATGGTAGCTTTCTGTATATGAACATAATGGATAGCTCTCTCTGTATGAACATGTTAGACTCATCTGCCTTGTAGCTAGTCCTCTATATATACACATGTTGGACTCATCTGCCATGTAGCTAAATCTCTATATATACACATGTTGGACTCATCTGCCATGTAGCTAAATCTCAGAATATGTACTTGTTGTACTCATCTTCCATGTTGCTAGAATTCTGTATATGTTAATGTTGCACTACTCTCTACATATTTAGGTAGCTCTCTATATATGAACATATTTTACTTGTCTGCCATGTAGTTAGTTCTCAGTATATGGACATGTTAGAGAAATCAGCCACATAGCCAGCTTTCTGTATATGAACTTGTTGGACTCATCTGGCTTATAAGTAGCCCTCTAAATATACACATGTCAAACTCATCTGTCATGTAGCTAATTCTCGGTATATGGACTTGTTTCACATCTGCCATGTAGCTTGCTCTCTGAATATTTACATGTTGGACTCATCTGCCTTGTAGTTATCTCTCTATATATACACAAGTTGGACTCATCTGCCATGTAGCTAGTACTCTGTATATGAACATGTTGGACTACTCTTCCAAGTATCTAGCTCTCAGTATATGAATATGTTGGAGTCCTCTGCCATGTAGCTAGAGCTCTGTATACGGAAATGTTGCACTACTCTGTCATGTAGCTAGCTCTCGGTTTATGGACATTTCGGACTCGTACGCCAATTATCTAGATCGCTGTGCATGAATATGTTGGATTGATCTGCCATGTAGGTAGTTCTCTGTATATGAATATATTGGACTTGTCTTCCATGTAGCTAGCTCTCTGTATTTGGACATGTTGCTCTCATCAGCCATGTAGACAGCTCTCTGTGTATGAACATGTTGGACTTATTTACCTTATAGGTAGTCCTCTCTATATATACACACGTTGGACTCACCTGCAATGTTGCTAACTCTCAGTATATGGAAATGTTGGACTCATCTGGCATGTAGCTAGTACTCTGTATATGGACATCTTAGTCGACTCTGCCATGTAGCTTACCTGTCAATATATGGACACATTGGATTGATCTGCCATGTAACTAGAACTCTGTATATGGAAATGTTGCACTACTCTGCCATGTGGCTATCTCTCTGTATATGTACATTTTGGACTAGTATGCCATGTAGCTAATTCTCTGTGAATAGATATGTTGGTCTGTTCTGCCATGTAGGTAGCTCTCTGTATATGAACATATTGGACTTGGCTGCCATATAGTTAGCTCACTGTATATGGACATGTTGGACTCATCAGCTATGTAGCTAGCTTTCTCTGTACGAACAAGTTGGACTCATCTGCCTTGTAGCTAGTCCTCTATATTTACCCATGTTGGACTTATCTGCTATGTAGTTAGAACTCGATATATGGAAATGTTGCACTACTCTGCCATGTAGCTAGCTCTCTGTATATGGACATTTTAGACTTGTCAACCATGTAGCTAGTTGTCTGTGGATGGATATGTTAGTCTGAGCTGCCATGTAGGTATCTCTCTGTATATGAACAAATTGGATTTGTCTGCCATGTAGCTACCTCTCTGTATATGGACATTTTGGACTCGACTTCCATGTAGCTAGTTCTCTGTGCATGGATATGTAGGATTGATCTGCCATGTAGGTAGATGAACATAGTGGACTTGTTTTCCATGTAGCTAGTTCTCTTTATATGGACATAAGGGACTCATCAGCCATGAGGCCAGTGCTCTGTGTATGATCATGTTGGACTCATCTGCCTTATAGCAACCCCTCTATATATACACATGTTGGACTCATCTGCCATGAAGCTAACTCTCAGTATATGGACATGTTGGACTCATCTGCCATGTAACTAGTACTCTGTATATGGACATGTTGGACTACTCTTCCACGTAATTACCTCTCAGTATATGGACACGTTGTACTCATCTGCCATGTAAATTGCACTCTATATATGGAAATGTTGCACTACTCTGCCATGTAGCTAGCTCTCTTTGTATGCACATTTTGCACTTGTCTGCCATGTATCTAACTCTCTGTGCATGGATATGTTGGACTGATCTACAGGCAGGTAGCTCTCTCTATATGAACATATTGTACTTGTCTGCCATGTAGCTAGCTCTCTGTATATGGGCATGCAGGAGTCATCAGTCATGTAGAAAGCTGTCTGTGTATGAAAATGGTGGGCTTATCTGTCTTGTAGGTAGCCCTCTATATATACACATGTTGGACTTATCTGCCATGTAGATAACTCACATTATATGGACATGTTGGACTCATTTGCCATGTAGCTAGTACTCTGTATATGGACATGTTGGACTACTCTTCTATGTAGCTAGCTCTCAGTATATGGACACATTGGACTCATCTGCAATGTAATTAGTGCTCGGTATATGGAAATGTTGCAGTACACTGCCATGTAGCTAGCTCTCTGTATATGGACATTTTGGACTAGTCTGCGATGTAGCTAGCTCTCTGTGCATGGGTATGTTGGAATGAAGTGCCATGTAGGTAGCTCTCTGTACATAAACATATTGGACTTGTGTGCTATGTAGCTAGCTATTTAGATATGGATATGTTGGACCCATCAGCATGTAGCCAGCAGTCTTTGTGTGAACATGTTGGACTCATCTGCCTTGTAGTTAGTCTTCTATATATACAAATGTTGAAATTATCTGCCATGTATACATATGGACATGTTGGACTCATCTTCCATGTAGCTAGAACTCTCTATATGAAAATGTTGCGCTACTCTGCCATGTAGCTAGAACTCTGTATATGGATATTTTTGACTTGTCTGCCATGTAACTAGCTCTTTGTGTATGCATATGTTGGACTGATCTGCTTTGAAAGTATCTCCTTGTATAGCAACATATGTGACTCGTCTGCCATGTAGCTAGTTATCAGTACATGGAAATGTTGTTCTCATCAGCCATGTAGCCAGCTCTCTGTGTATGAACATGTTGGACTCATCTGCCTTGTAGCTAGTCCTCTATATAAACACATGTTGGACTCACCTGCCATGTAGCTAACTCTCAGTATATGGACATGCTGGACTCATCTGCCTTGTAACTAGTCCTCTATATATATCCATGTTGGACTCATCTGAGATGTTGCTAGAACTCTGTATATGAAAATGTTGCACTACTGTGCCATTTAGCTAACTCTCAGTAAAGGGACATGTTGGACTCATCTGCCATGTAGGTATTACTCTGAATATGGATATGTTGGACTAGTCTGCCATGTAGCTAGCTCTCAGTATGTGGAAATATTGCACTACTGTGCCATGTAGCAGGCTTTCTTTATATGGACACTTTAGACTCCTTTGCCAAGTAGCTAGCTCTCTATGCATGGATTTGTTGGAATGATTTGCCATAGGTAGCTCTTTGTATATGAATATATTGGAATTGTTTGCCATGTAGGTAGCTCTCATTAAATGGACATGCTGGACTCATCAGCCTTGTAGATAGTCCTCTATATATAAACATGTTAGACTCATCTTCCATGTAGCAAACTCTCAGTATATGGATATTTTGGACTCATCTGCCATGTAGCTAACTCTCAATATATGGACATGTTGGACTCCTCTGCCATGTAGCTAGAACTCTGTATATGGAAATGTTGCACTACTCAGCCATGGAGCTAGCTCTCTGTATATGGACATTTTGGACTTCTCTGCCATGAAGCTAGCTCTCTGTGCATGGATATGATTGACTGATCTGCCACGTAGGTATCTCTCTGAAAGTGAACATATTGGACTTGTCTGTCATGTAGCTAGTTCTCAGTACATGGACATGTTGGACTCATAAGCCATGTAGACAGCTCTCTGTGTATGAACATGTTGTACTCATCTGTCTTGTAGCTAGTCCTCTATATATACACATGTTGAACTCATATGCCGTGTAGCCAGCTCTCTCTGTATGAACATGTTGGACTCATCTGCCTTGTAGCTAGTCCTCTATTTATACCCATGTTGGACTCATCTGCCATGTAGCTAGAACTCTGTATATGGAAATGTTGCACTACAATGCCATTTAGCTAACTCTCAGCATATGGATGTGTTGGACTACTCTATCATGTAGCTAGCTCTCAGTATATGGAAATATTCCACTACTGTGCCATATAGCTAGCTATCTCTATGTGAACATTTTTAACTCATTTGACAAGTAGATAGCTCTCTGTGCATGGATTTTTTTTTTACTGATTTGCAATAGGTATCTCTCTGTATATGAATATATTGGACTTCTTTGCCATGTAGGTAACTTTCAGTATATGGACATGTTGGAATCATCAGCCATGTAGCTAGTACTCTGTATATGGAAATGTTGGAATACTATGCCATGCAGCTGGCTCTCAGTATGTGGAGACGTTGGACTCATCTGCCATGTAGCGAGAGCTCTGTATATGGAACTGTGGCACTACCCTGCTGTGTAGCTAGCTCTCTGTATATGGATATTTTGGATTCTTCTGCCATGTAGCTAGCTCTCTGTGCATGGATATGTTGGACTGATCTACCATGTAGGTAGTTGTCTGTATATTAACAGATTGGACTTATCTGCCATGTAGTTTGCTCTCTGTATATGGATATGATGGACTCATCAGCCATGTAGCTAGCTCTCTGTGTATAAACATTTTGGACTCATCTGCCTTGTAGCTAGCCCTCTAAATATACACGTGTTGGACTCATCTGCCATGTAGGTAACTCTCCGTATATGGACATGTTTGATTTATCTGCCATGTAGCTAATACTCTGTACATGGACATGTTGGACTACTCTGCCATGTAGCTAGCTCTCAGTATATGGACACGTTTGACTCTTCTGCCATGTAGCTAGAACTCTGTATATGGAAATGTTGCACTAATCTGCCATGTAGCTAGCTCTCTGTATATAGACATTTTGGACTCGTCTGCCATGTAGCTAGCTCTCTGAACATGGATATGTTGGACTGATCAGTCATGCAGGTAGCACTCTATATATGAACATATTGGACTTGTCTTCCATGAAGCTAGCTCTCAGTATATGGACATGTTGGAATCATCTGTCATGTAGCTGGCTCACAGTATATGGACACGATGGACTCATCTTCCATGTAGCTAAAACTATGTGTATGGAAATATTGCACTACTCTGCCACTTAGCTAGCTCTCTGTATATGGGCATGTTGGACTCATCAGCCGTGTAGCCAGCTCTCTCTGTATGAACATGTTGGACTCCTCTGCCTCATAGCTAGTAATCTATATATACACATGTTGGACTATTATGCCATGTAGCTTACTCTCAGTATATGAACATGTTGGATTCATCGGCCATGTAGCTAGAACACTGTATAAGGAAATGTTGCACTTTTCTGCCATGTAGCTAGCTCTCTGTATATGGCCATTTTGGATCAGTCTGCCATGTAGCTAGCTCTCTGTGCATCAATATGTAGTACTGATGTGCCATGTATGTAGCTCTCTGTATAAGTATATATTAGATTTGTCTGCCATGTAGCTAGCTCTCAGGATATGGACATTTTAGACTCATCAACCATGTATCCAATTCTCTGTATATTAAGAAGTTGGACTCATCTGCCTTGTAGCTAGCCCTCTGCATAAACACATGTTGGACACGTCTGCCATTTAACTAACTCTCAGTATATGGACATGATGGATTTATCTGCCATGTAGCTAATACTCTGTATATGGACAAGTTGGACTGCTCTGCCATGTAGGTAGCTCTCAGTATATGGATACGTTGGACTCATCTGCAATATAGCTAGAACTCTGTGTATGGAAATGTTACACTCCTCGGCCATGTAGCTAGCTCTCTGTATATGGACATTTTGGACTCGTCTCCTTGAAGCTAGCTCTCTGTGAATAGATGTGTCAGGCTGATCTGTCATGTAGGTAGCACTCTGTATATGAACATATTGGACTTGTCTGCCATGTAGCTAGGCTCGGTATATGGACATATTGGACTCATCAGCCATGTAGCCAGGTCTCTCTGTAAGAACACGTTGGACTCATCTACCTTGTAGCTAGCCCTCTAAATATACACGTGTTGGACTCATCTTCCATGTAGCTAACTCTCCGTATACAGACATTGTTGCACTACTCTGTCATGTAGCTAACTCTCTGTATATGGACATTTTGGATTTGTCTGCCATGTAGCTAGCTCTCTGTACATGGATATGTTGGACTGATCTGCCATATAGGTAACTCCCTATATTTGAACATATTGGACTTGTCTTCCAGGTAGCTAGCTCTCTCTATATGGACATGTTGGACTCATGAACCATGTAGCCATCTCTCTCTGTTTGAACATGTTGGACTAATCTGTCTTGTATCAAGTCCTCTATATATACACATGTTGGACTCATCTGCCATGTAGCTAGTACTCTGTACATGGAAATGTTCGACTGCTCTGCCATGTAACTAGCTCTCAGTATATGGAAACGTTTGACTCATCTGCCATGTAGCAAAAACTCTGTACATGGAAATGTTGCACTACTCTGCCATGTAGCTAGCTCTCAGTATATGGACACGTTGGACTTATCCGCCATGTAGCCAGAACTACGTATATGGAAATTTTGCACTACTCTGCGATGTAGCTAGCTCTCTGTATATGGACATTTTGCACTCGTCTGCCATGTAGCTAGCCCTATGTGCATGGATATGTTGGACTGGTCTGCCGTGTGGTAGCTCTCTATATATGAGCATATAGGACTTGTCTACCATGTAGCTAGCTCTCAGTATATGGATATGTTGTACTCATCAGCCCTGTAGCCAGCTCACTCTGTATGAACATGTTGGACTCACCTGCCTTTTAGCTCGTCCTCTATATATACACATGTTATCTGCCATGTAGCTAACTCTCAGTATATGGACATTTTGGACTCATCTGCCATGAAGCTAGTTCTCAGTATTTGGACATGTTGGACTACTCTGCCATGTAGCTATCTCTCAGTATATGGACACGTTGGACTCGTCTGCCATGTAACTAGCGCTCTGTATATGGAAATGTTGCACTATACTGCCATGTAGCTAGCTCTCTGTATATGAACATTTTGGACTCATCTGCCATGTAGCTAGCACTATGTGCATGGATATGATTGAATGATCTGCTATGTAGGTAGCTCTCTGTATATGAACATATTAGAATTGTCTGTGTATATGGACATGTTGGACTCATCAGTCATGTAGCCTCCTCTGTCTGTATGAACATGTTGGACTCATCTGCCTTGTAGCTAGTCCTATATATATATATACACATGTTGGATTCATCTGCCATGTAGCTAGAAGTCTGTATTTGGAAATTTTGCACTATTCTGATATGTAGCTATTATTCTGTATATGGACATGTTGGACTCATCTGCCATATAGCTAGAACTCTGTATATGCACAGCAGAACGAAACAATGTCCGATCCTGGGCCAATCTCACTATCACCACCACACTTTATGCCCTCAATGATGCCACCTGGTTGATCCATCTCATTGGGGGGTCTTCCTCTTTTTCTATGTCCCTCCACCATACCCAGCATGACATCCTTCTCCAGAGAATGTTCTCTCCGGACAATGTGCCCAAAGTATGAGAGACGAAGCCTAGCCATCTTGGCCTCCAAGGAGCTCTGTGCTAGCACTTCTTCCAAAACAGGACTATTGGTTCTTTTGACAGTCCATGGCACTTTCAGTATTGTCCTCCAACACCACAACTCAAAGGCATCAATTCTTCTGTGATCTTCCTTATTCACTTCCAGCTTTCACATCCATATGAGGTTATTGAAAATACCATGGGTTTGGTCTGGTTCACCTTCTTCCTCAACCTAACATCTCTGCTCTTCAACACTTTAAAAAGTTCCTGTGCAGCAGATTTGCCCAATGCAATATGTCGTCTGATTTCTTGACTGCTGCTTCCGCAAGTATTGATAGTTGATCCAAGAATAATGAAGTCCTTGACAACTTCATTTTCTTCTCCATTTTTAAGAATGCTGTTTATTGGTCTGTTGGTGAGGATTTTTGTTTTCTTTACTTTGAGTTGTAATCCATACGGAAGGCTGTGCTCTTTGATCTTCATCAGTAAATATTTTAAGTCCTCTTCACTCTCAGTAGGCAAGGTTGTATCATCTGCATATCTCAGGTTGTTAATAAGTCTTCCTCCAATCCTGACGTCAGATTATCCTTCATTGAACCCAGTTTCTCGTATTATTTGCTCAGCATACATATTGAAAACGTATGTTGAAAGAAAAAAAAAACCTTGTCACACATCTTTCCGAATTTTGAAACATTCAGTGTTCCCATGCTTTGTTTGAACAACTGTCTATTGGTACAGGTAAAGAGCTCTCAGTATATGGACACTATGTACTCGTCTGACATGTAGGTAGCTCTCTGTGCATGGATATGTTGGAATGCTCTGCCATGTAAGGAGTTCTCTGTATATGAACATGTTGGACTTCTCTGCCATGGAGCTAGCTCTCTGTATATGGATATGCGGAACTCATCACCCATGTAGCCAGCTCTCTGTTGGACTCATCTGTCTTGTAGCAAGTCCTCTATATATACACATATTGGACACATCTACCATGTAGCTAACTCTAAGTGTGTGAACATGTTGGACTCATACCTTGTAGCTAGTCCTCTATACATACACATGTTGGA
>NW_006409055.1:565236-574476 GCF_000296735.1 Chrysochloris asiatica | reverse complement strand
AAATGTTGCCCTACTCCACTATGTAGTTTACTCTTTATATATGTACATTTTGGACTTGTCTGCCATGTAGCTAGCTCTCTGTGCATGGATATGTTGGACAGATCTGCCATGTAGGGGGTTCTGTGTATATGAACATATTGGACTTGTCTGCCATGTAGCTAGTTTTCAGGATATGGACATATTGGACTCAACAGCCATGTAGCCAGCTCCCTCTGTATGAACATGTTGGACTCATCTGTCTTGTAGCTAGTCCTCTATATATACACATGTGGGACACATCTGCCAGGTAGCTAACTCTCAGTATATGGACATCATGGACTCATCTGCCATATAGCTAGAAGTCTGTATATGGAAATGTTGCACTACTCTGCCATGTAGACAGCACTCTGTATGTGGACATTTTGGACTCATCTGCCATATAGCTAGCTCTCTGTGCATGGATATGTTGCACTGATCTGCCATGAAGGTAGCTCCCTGTATATGAACATATTGTACTTCTCTGCCATTTAGCTTGTTCTCTGTATATGGATATGCGGAACTCATCACACATGTAGCCAGCTCTCTCTGTATGAACATGTTGGACTCATCTGCCTTGTAGCTAGTACTCTATACATACACAAGTTAGACACATCTGCCATGTAGCTAACTCTCAGTATATGGATATGTTGAACTCATCTGCCGTGTAGCTAGAACTCTGTATTTGGAAATGTTGCACTACTCTGCCATGTAGCCAGCACTCTTCATATGGACATTTTACACTCGTCTGTTATGTAGCTAGTTCTCTGTGCATGGATATGTTGCATTGATCTGCCATGAAGGTAGCTCTCTGTATATGAACATACTGGACTTGTCTGCCATTTAGCTAGCTCTCTGTATATGGACATGCGGAACTCATCAGCCATGTAGCCAGTTCTCCCTATATGAACATGTTGGACTAATCTGCCTTGTAGCTAGTTCTCTATATATACACATGTTGGACTCATCTGTCATGTAGCTAGCTCTCAGTGTATGGACACTTTGGACTCATCTGCCATATAGCTAGAACTCTGTATATGGAAATGTCGCACTACTCTGCCATGTAGCTTGCTCTCTGTATATGGACATTTTAGATTTGTCTGCCATGTATCTAGCTCTCTGTGCATGGGTATGTTGTATTGATCTGCCATGAAGGTAGCTTTCAGTATTTGAACATATTGGACTTCTCAGCCATGTAGCTAACTCTCCGTGTATGGAAATGTTGGACTCATCAGACATGTAGCCAGCTCTCTGTGTATGAGCATGTTGGACTCATCTGCCTTGTAACTATTCCTCTATATATACACACATTAGACTCATCTCCCATGTAGCTAACTCTCTGTTTGAATATATTGGACTCATCTGCCATGTAGCTAACTCTGAGTATATGCATATGTTGGACTCATCAGCCATGTAGCTAGTACTCTGTATATGGACACATTGGACTCATCTGCCATATGGACTCATCTGCCATATAGCTGGAACTCTGTATATGGAAATGATGCACTACTCTGCTATGTAGGTAGCTCTCTGTACATGGATATGTTGGATATATCTGCCATGCAGGTAGCTCCCTGTATATGAACATATTGGAGTTGTCTGCCATGTAGCTAGCTCTCTGTATATGGACATGTTCAACTCATCAGCCATATTTCTAGCTCTCTCTATATGAACATTTTGTACTCACCTACCTTATAGCTAGTCCTGTATATATACACATGTTGGACTCATCTGTCACGTAGCTAACTCTCAGTATATGGACAGGTTGGACTCTTCTGCCATGTAACTAGTACTCTGTTTATGGACATGTTGGACTCATCTACCATGTAGCTGGAACTGTGTATATGGAAATGATGCACTACTCTGCCATGTAGCTAGGTCTCTGTATATGGACAATTTGGACTGGTCTGTCATGTAGCTAACTCTCTGTGCATTGATATTTTGGACTGATTTGCCATGTAGTTATCTCTCTGTATATGGACATGTGGAATTCATTAACCATGTAGCCAGCTCTTTCTGTATGAACATGTTGGACTCATCTGACTTGTAGCTAGTCCTCTATATATACACATGGTGGACTCATCTGTCATGTAGCTGAAACTCTGTATATGGAAATAATGCACTACTCTGCCATGTGGCTAACTATCTGTATGTGGATATTTTGGACTCATCTGCCATGTAAGTGATTCTCTGTATATGGACATTTTGGATTCATCTGCCGTTTAACTAGTATTCTGTATATGGACATGTTGGACTACTCTGCCATGTAGCTAACTCTCATTATATGGACATGTTGGACTCCTCTGCCAGTAGCTAGAACTCTGTATAAGGAAATGTTGGACTATTCTGCCATGTAGCAAGCTCTCATTATATGGACATATTGGACACATCTGCTATGTAGCTTCTACCTTGTATATGGATATGTTGGACTAGTCTGCCATGTAGCTAGTACTCTGTATAAGAACATGTTGGACTGATCTGTCATGTAGGTATCTCTCTGTATAGGGCCATTTTTGGAGTCATCTGTCATGTAGCTAGCTCTCTGTGCATGGATATGTTGGACTGATCTGTTATGTAGGTCGGTCTCTGTATATGAATATATTGGACTTGTCTGCCCTGTAACTAACTCTCTTATATGGACATGTTGGACTCATCTGCCATGTAGCCAGCTCCCTCTGTATGAATATGTTGGACTCATCTGCCTTGTAGCTACCCCTCTAAATATACACATATTGGACTGATCTGCCATGGAGCTAACTCTCAGTATATGCACATGTTGTACTAATCTACCATGAAGAAGCTGGTACTCTATATATGGACATGTTGGACTTCTCTGCCATGTAGGTAGCTCTCAATAAACGGACACATTGGGCTCATCTGCCATGTTGCTAGAACTATGTTTATGAAAATGTTGCAATACTCTGCCATGAAGCTAGCTCTGTATATGGACATTTTGGACTTGTCAGATGTTGGACTGATTTGCCATGTAGGTACTGCTCTGTATGTGAACATATTGGACTTGTCTGCCATGTAGCTAGCTCTCTGTATATGGACATGCAGAACGCATCAACCATGTTGCCAGCTCTCTCTGTATGAACATATTGGACTCATCTGTCTTGTAGTTAGTCCTCTATATATACACATGGTGGACTTATCTGCCATGTAGATGAAACTCTGTATATGCAAATAATGCACTACTCTACCATGTGGCAAACTATCTGTATGTGGATATGTTGCACTCATCTGCCATGTAAGTTACTCTCCGTATATGGATATGTTGGACTCATCTGCCATGTAGCTAGTACTCTGTATAAGGACATTTTGGACTCGTCAGCCATGTAGGTAACTCTATGTGCATGGATATGTTGGACTGATGTGCCATATAGGTAGCTCTCGATATATGAAAATATTGGTCTCATCTACCATGTAGCTGGTTCTAAGTATTTGGACATGTTGAACTCATCAGCCATGTAGCCCACTCTCTGTATATGAACATATTGGAATCATCTCACTTGTACCTAGTCATCTATAAATACACATGTTGGACTCATCTGCCATGTAGCTAGACCTCTGTATATGGCCATGTTGCACTACTATGCCATGTAGCTAGCTCTGTATATGGACATTTTGGACTCGTCTGCCTAGTAGTTAGTACTCTGTATATGGACATGTTGGACTTGTCAGCCATGTAGCTAGCTCTCTATATATGGACATGTTGAACTCATCAGCCATATAGATAGCTCTCTCTGTGTGAACATGTTGGACTCATCTGCATTGTAGCTAGTCCTCTATATATACACACACTGGATTCATCTGCCATGGAGCTAGTACTCTGTAAATGGACATATTGGACTACTGTGCCATGTAGCTAACTCTCAGTATACGGACACGTCGTACTCATCTGCATGTAGATAGGACTCAGTATATGGAAATGTTGCACTACTCTGCCATGTAGCTAGCTCTTTTTATGTGGACATTTTGGAATTATCTGCCATATAGCTAGCTCTCCATGCATGGATATATTTTACTGATCTTCCATGTAGCTAGCTCTCTCTATATGAACATATTGGACTTGTCTGCCATGTAGCTAGCTCTCAATATATGATATGTTAGATTCATCTGCATGTAGTTAGTACTCGGTATATGAACATATTGAGCTACTCTACCATGTAGGTAGCTCTCTGTATTTGGACATTTTGGACTCGTCTGCCATGTAGCTAACACTCAATATATGGACATATTGGACTCCTCTGCCATGTAGATAGTTCTCTGTATATAGACATGTTGGACTACTCTGACATGTAGCTAGCTCCAATATATGGACACTTAGGACTCATCTCTCATCTAGGTAGAACTCTGTATATGGAAATGATGCATGACTCTGCCATGAAGCTAGCTCTTTGTATATGGACATTTTGAACTTCTGTGCCATGTAGCTAGCTCTGTGTGCATGGATATGATGAATTGTTCTGCTATGTAGGTAGCTCGCTGTATACGAACATACTGGACTTGTCTGCCATGTAGCTAGCTCTCCATATATGGACATGTTTGACTCATCAACCATGTAGCCAGCTCTCTCTGTATGAACATGTTGGACTCATCTGCTTTGTAGCTAATCCTCTATACATACACACGCTGAACTTATCTTTCATGTAGCTTATTTTCAGTATATGGACATGTTGGATTCATCTGCCATATATCAAGTACTCTGTATATGGAAATGTTGGGCTACTCTTCATGTAGGTAGCTCTCATTATTTGAACACGTTGGACTCATCTGCCATGTTGCAAAAACTGTACATGGAAATGTTGCACTAATCTGCCATGTAGCTAGCTCTCTGTATATGGACATTTTGGACTCGTGTTCCATGTAGGCAGTTCTCTGTGCATGGATATGTTGGACTGATCTTCCATGTGGGTAGCTCACTATATATGAACATATTGGACTGGTCTGCCATGTAGCTAGCTCTCAGTATATAGACATGTTGGAATCACCTGCCATGTAGCTAGAACTCTGTATATGGAAATGTTCCCCTACTCTGCCAAGTAGCTAGCTCTCTGTATATGGACATTTTGGACTCATCTGCCATGTAGCTAGCTCTCTGGGCATGGATAAGTTGGATTGATCTGTCATGTAGGTAGCTCTCTGTATATGAACACATTGGACGTTTCTGCCAAGTAGCTATCTCTCTTTATATGGACATGTTAGACTCATCACACATGAAGCCAGCTCCCTCTGTATGAACATGCTGGACTCATCTGCTTTGTAGCTTGTCCTCTCTAAATATACATGTTAGACTCATCTGCCATATAGCTAAATCTCAGTATATGGACGTTTTGGACTCATTTGCCATGTAGTTAATACTCTGTATATTGACATGTTGGACTACTCTGTCATGTAGCTACTTCTCTGAATATGGACACGTTGGACTCATCTGTAATGTAGCCAGAACTGTGTATATGGAAACGTTGCACTACTCTGCCATGTAGCTGACTCTCTGTATATGGACATTTTGTAATCGCCTGCCATGTAGCTAGCTCTCTGTGCTTGGATATGTTGGAATGAACTGCAATGTAGGTAGCTCTCTCTATATGAACATATTGGACTTGTCTGCCATGTAGCTAGTTCTCAGTATATGGACATGTTGGACTCATCAGCCATGTAGCCAACTCTCTGTGTATGAACAAGTTGTAGTCAGTTACTTGGAGTTAGCCCTCTAAATATACACGTGTTCGAATCATCTGCCATGTAGCTAACTCTCAGCATTTGGACATGTTGGACTACTCTGCAATTTAGCTAGAGTTCAGTATATGAACACGTTGGACTCATCTGCCATGTAGGTAGAACTCTGTATAAGGAAATGTTGCACTACTCTATTATATAGCTAACTCTCTGTACAAGGACGTTTTGGACTCGTCTGCCATGTAGCTAGCTCTCTGTATATGGATATGTTGGACAGATCTGCCATGTAGGTAGCTCTCTGCATATGTATATATTTGATTTTTCTGCTATGTAGCTAGCTCTCAGTATATGGACATGTTGGACTCATCAGCCTTATAGCCATCTCTCTGTGTATGAACATGTTGGACTCATCTGCCTTGTAACTAGCCTTCTAAATATACACATGTTGGACTCATCTGCCATATAGCAAACTCTCAGTATATGGACATGTTGGACTCAACTGCCATTTTGTTAGTACTCTGTATATGGACGCATTGGACCTCTCTGCCATGTAGCAAGAACTCAGTATATGGAAATGTTCCACTACTCTGTGATGGAGCTAGTTCTCTGTATAGGGACATTTTGCACTCGTCTGTCATGTAGATAGTTGTCTGTGCATGGATATGTTGCACTGATATGGCATGTGGGTAGCTCCCTATATATGAAAAAATTGGACTTGTCTGCCATGTAACTATCTCTCAGGATATGGACATGATGGAATCATCTGCCTTTTAGCTCTCAGTAAATGGACATGTTGGACTCATCTGCCATGTAGCTAGCTCTCTGTATATGGATATTTTGGACTTGTCTGCCATGTAGCTAGCTCTCTGTGCATGGATATGTTGGATTGATCTACCATGTAGGTAGCTCTCTGTATGTGCACATATTGGACTTATCTGCCATGTATTAAGCTCTCTGTATATGCACATGTTGGACTCATCAGCCATGTAGCCATCTCTCTGCGTATGAACATATTGGACTCATCTGTTTTGTAGCTAGCCCTCTAAATATACACGTGTTGGATTCATCTGCCATGTACCTAACTCTCAGTATATGGACATGTTCCATTTATCTGCAATGTAGTGAATACTCTGTACATGGACATGTTGGACTACTCTGTCATGTAGCTAGCTCTCAGTATATGGAAACGTTGGACTCATCTGCAATGTAGATAGAACTCTGTATATGGAAAAGTTGCTCTACTCTGTCATGTAGCTAGCTCTCTGTATATGGGCATTTTGGACTCATCTGCCATGTAGCTAGCTCGCCGTACATGGATATGTTGGACTGATCTGCCAAATAGATAGCTCTCTGCATATGAACATATTGGACTTGTCTGCCATGTAGCTAGCTCACAGTATATGGACATGTTGGATTCATCAGACATCTGGTAAGCTCTCTGTGTTTGAACACGTTGGACTCATCTTACTTGTAGCTAGTCCTCTATATATACACATGTTGGACTCATCTGCCATGTAGCTAAAACTCAGTATATGGACATACTGGACTCACCTGCCATGTAGCTAGTACTCAGTATATGCAAATGTTGGACTATACTACCGTGTGGCTAGCTCTCAGTATATGGACACGTTGGACTCATCTGCCATGTAGCTACAACTCTGTATTTCTAAATGTTACATATTACTCTGCCATGTATCCTGCTCTTTTTATATGGACATTATGGATTCATCTGCCATGTAGCTAGTTGTGCATGGATATGTTGGACTGATATGCCATGTGGGTAGCTCTCTATATATGAATATATTGGACTTGTCTCCCATGTAACTAGTTGTCAGTATATGGACATGACGGAATCATCTGCCATGTAGCTCTCAGTATATGGACATGTTGGACTCATCTGCCATGTAGCTAGCACTCTGTATATGGAAATGTTGGACTACTCTGCCATGTAGCAAGCTCTCTGTATATGGATATTTTGGACTCGTCTCCCATGTAGCTAGCTCTCTGTGCATGGATATGTTGGACTGATCTACCATGTAGGTAGCTCTCTGTACATGAACATATTGGATTTAGCTGCCGTGAAGTTCACTCTCTGTATATGGACATGTTGGACTCATCAGCCATGTAGCCATCTCTCTGTGTATGAACATGATGGAATCATCTGACTTGAAGCTAGCCCTCTAAATATACATGTGTTGGATTCATCTGCCATGTAGCTAACTCTCCGCATGTGGACTTGTTTGATTTTTCTGCCACGTAGCTAATACCCTGTACATGGACATGTTGGACTACTCTGCCATGTTGCTAGCTCTCAGTATATGGACACGTTGGATTACTCTGTATATGGAAATGTTGCACTACTCTGCCATGTAGCTAGCTCTCTGTATATCAATATTTTGGACTCCTCTGTCATATAGCTAGTTCTCTGAGCATGGATATGTTAGACTGATCAGCCATGTAGGTAGCACTCTCTATATGAACATATTGGACTTGTTTTCCATGAAGTTATCTCTCAGTATATGGACATGTTGGACTCATCTGCCATGTAACTTGTACTCTGTATATGAACATGTTGGACTACTATGCCATGTAGCTGGCTCACAGTATATGGACACATAGGACTCATCTACCATGTAGCTAGAACTATATTTATGGAAATATTGCACTACTCTACCAAGTAGCTATTTCTCTGTATATGGACAATTTCAACACGTCGGCCATGTAGTTAGCTCTCCGTGCATCAATATGTAGGACTAATCTGCCATGTAGGTAGTTCACTGTATATGAACATATTGGACTTTGCGGCCATGTAGCTAGCTCTCTGTATATGGGCATGTTGGACTCATCAGCCGTGTAGCCAGCTCTCTCTTTATGAACATGTTGGACTCATCTGGCTTATAGCTAGTAATCTATATATACACATGTTGGACTATTATGTCATGTAGCTTACTCTCAGTGTATGGACATGTTGAATTCATCTGCCATGTAACTAGAACACTGTATAAGGGAGGGTTACACTTCTCTTCCATGAAGCTAGCTCTCTGTATATGGCCATTTTGGATCCATCTGCCATGTAGATAGCTCTCTGTGCATCGATATGTAGTACTGATCTGCCATGTAGGTAGCTCTCTGTATATGAATATATTAGATTTGTCTGCCATGTAGCTAACTCTCAGTATATGGACATTTTGTACTCATCAACCATGTATCCAGCTCTCTGTGTATTAACAAGTTGGACTTATCTGCCTTGTAGCTAGCCCTCTACATATACACATGTTGGTCACGTCTGCCATGTAGCTAACTCTCAGTATATGGACATGATGGATTTATCTGCCATGTAGCTAATACTTTGTATATGGACATGTTGGATGAGTCTGCCATGTAGGTAGCTCTCAGTATATGGACACGTTGGACTCATCGGCAATATAGTTAGAACGCTGTGTATGGAAATGTTATACTACTCGGCTATGTAGCTAGCTTTCTGTATATGTACATGGATATGTCAGACTGATCTGCCATGTAGGTTGTTGTTGTTGTTGTCAG
>NW_006409055.1:556986-561926 GCF_000296735.1 Chrysochloris asiatica | reverse complement strand
AACACCGGTGGCATAGCCCTCAGAATCACAGCAACTCAGACCACCACAGCACGACAGACAGACGAGTGGTGGCCGTTTGGTTTTTTGTCTATAGTGTCTCTTTAAATTTCGATGCCATGTAGGTAGCTCTTTGTATATGAACATGTTGGACTTGTCTGCCATGTAGCTAGGCTTCATATATGTACATATTGGAATCATCAGCCATGTAACCAGCTGTCTCTCTATGAATATGTTGGACTCATCTGCCTTGTAGCTAGCCCTCTAAATATACACGTGTTGGACTCATCTTCCATGTAGCTAACTCTCTGTATACGGACATTTTGGACTACTCTGCCATGTACCTAACTCTCATTATATGGACAATTTGGACTCATCTGCTATGTAGCTAGAACTCTGTATATGGAAATGTTGCACTATTCTACCATGTAGCTAGCTCTCTTTATATGGACATTTTTGACTCGTAGGCCATGTAGCTAGCTCTATGTGCATGGATATGTTGGACTGATCTGCCATGTAGTTAGCTCTCTATATATGAGTATATAGAACTTGTCTGCCATGTAGCTAACACTCAGTATATGGACATGTTGGATTCATCTGCCAATTAGCTATTACTCTGTATATGAACATATTGGACTCATCTGCCGTGTAACTAGTTCTCTGCATATTTACATTTTGGACTCATCTGCCATGTAGCTATCTTCAGTATATGCATATGTTGGACTAATCTGACATGTAGCTAGTTCTCTTTATATGTACATGTTGGACTACTCTGTCAAGTAGCTAGCTCTCAGTACGTGGACATGTTGGACTCATGTGCTATGTAGCTACAACTCTGTATATGGAAATGTTGCAGTGCTTTGACATGTAGCTAGCTCTCTGTATATAGACAATTTGGACTCGTCTGCCATATACCCAGGTCTCTGTACATGGATATGTTGGGGTGATCTGCCATGTAGATAGCTCTCTGTATATTAACATATTAGATTTTTCTGCCATGTAGTTGGACTCGGTATATGTATCTGTTGGGCTCATCAGATATGTAGCCAGCTCTCTCTTAATGAACATGTTTTACTCATCTGCCTTGTATCTAGTCCACTATATATACACATGTTGGACTCCTCTGTCATGGAGTTAACTCTCCATATACGGACATATTGGATTTATCTGACATGTAGCTAATACTCTGTATATGGACATGTTGGACAACTCTACCATGCAGCTAGTTCTCAGTGTATAGACATGTTGAACTCATCAGTCATGTAGCCAGCTCTCTCTGTATGAACATGTTGGACTCATCTGCCTTTTAGTTAGTCCTTTTTATATACACATGTTGTACTCATCTGCCATGTAGCTAACTGTCAGTATATGGACATTTTGATTTTGTAGTCACCTGCCATGTTGCTGGTACTCTGTATATGGACATATTGGACTACTCTACCATGTAACTAGCTCTCAACATATGGACACATTGGAATCATCTGTCATGTAGCTAGAACTATGTATATGGAAATGTTGCACTACTCTGCGATGTAGTTAGCTCTCTGTATATGGACATTTTGCACTTATCTGTCATGTAGCTAACTCTCAGTATATAGATTTGTTGGACTAATCTGCCATGTAGATAGTACTCTTTTTATGGACATATTGGAATACTGTGCCATGTAGCTAGTTCTCAGTATATGGACACATTGGACTCTTCTGCCATGTAGCTTGAACTCTATATTTGGAAATGTTTCACTACTCTGCCAGGTAGCTGGTTTTCTGTATATGGACATTTTGGATTTGTCTGCCATGTAGCTAATTCTCTGTGCATGGATATATTGGACTGATCAGCCATTTAGATAGCTCTATGTATATGAACATATTGTACTTGTCTACCATGTAGCTACCTCTCTATATATGGGCATGTTGGACTAATCAACCTTGTAGCAAACTCTCTAAGTATGAACATGTTGGACTCATCTGCCTTATAGCTATTTCTCTATATATATACACAAGTTGTACTCATCTGCCCTTTAGCTAATCTCAGTATATGGACTTGTTGGAGTAATCTGCCATGTAGCTTGTACTCTGTATATGGACATATTGGAATACTGATCCATGTAGCTAGCTCTCAGTATATGGATACGTTGGAGTCATCTGTTATGTAGCTATAACTCTGTATATGGACATGTAGGATGACTCTGCCATGCAGCTAACTCTCAGTATATGAACACATTGGACTCATCTGCAATGTAGCTAGAACCCTGTATATGTAAATGATGCACGACTCTGCCATGTAGCTACTTCTCTGTATATGGACCTTTTGGACTCGTCTGCCATGTACCTAGCTCTCTGTGCATGGATATGTTGGACTGATCTGCCATGTAGGTAGCTATATATGAACATATTAGACTTTTCTGTATATGGACATGTTGGCTCATCAGCCACGTAGCTAGCTCTCTCTGTATGAACATGTTGGACTCCTCTGCCTTGTAGATATCCCTCTATATATATACATGTTGGACTCATCTTCCATGTAGCAAGAACTTTGTATATGGAAATTTTGCACTAGTATGCGATACACTTTGCTCTCTGTATATGCACATTTTGGACCCGTCCCCCATGCAGCTAGCTCTGTGTGCATCAATATGTTGGATTGATCTGCCATGTAGGTAGCTCTCGGTATGTGAACATATTTGGGTTTTCAGCCATTTAGCTAGCTCTCTGTATATGGACATGTTGGACCTATCAACCATATAGCCATCTCTCTTTGTATGAACATGTTGGAACCATCTACCTTGCAGCTAGTCCTCTATATATACACATGTTGGAATCTTCTGCCATGTAGCTAACTCTCAATATGTGGACATGTTGGAATTATCTGCCATGTATTTAGTACTCTTTATATGGACATGTTGGACTACTCTGCCATGTAGCTAGCTCACAGTATATCGACATGTTGGACTCATCTGCAATGTAGGTAGAATTCTGTATATTAAATTGTTGCACTACTCTGCCATGTATCTATCCCTCTGTATATGGATATTTTGGATTCGTCTGTCATGTAGCTAGCTCTCTGTGCATGGATATGTTGGATTGATCTGCTATGTAGATAGCTCTCTATATGAACATATTGGACTTCTCTGCCCTGTAGCTAGCACTCAGCAGATGGACATGTTGGACTTTTCAGCCATGTAGCCAGCTTTCTGTGAATGAACATGTTGGACTCATCTGCCTTGTAGCTAGCCCTCTAAATATACACATGTAGGACTAATGTGCTTTTTTTCTAACTCTAATTATATGGACATATTGGACTCATCTGCCATGTAGCTAACTCTCTGTATATGGATATTTTGGACTGGTCTGCCATGTATCTCGGTCTCTGAATGGATATATTGGACTGATCTGCCATGTAGGTACCACTCTGTATATGTACATATTGGACTTGTCGGCCATGTAGCTAACTCTCTGTATATGGACATGTTAGACTCTTCAGCCATGTAGCCAGCTCTCTCTTTACGAACATGTTGAACTCATCTGCCTTGTAGCTAACTCTCAGTATATGGACTTCTTGGAATCATCTGCCATGTAGCAAGTTCTCTGTATATGGACATGTTGGACTACTCTGCCATGAAGCTAGCTCTCAGTATATGAACAGTTTGGACTCATCTGCCATGTAGCTAGAACTCTGTATATGGAAATGTTGCACTACTCTGACATGTTGCTAGCTCAATTTATATGGACATTTTTGATACATTTGCCATGTAGCTACGTCTCTGTGCATAGATATGATGGAGTGATCTGCCATGTAGGCAGCTCTCTGCATATGAACATATTGGACTTGCCTGCCATGTTGCTAGCTCTCTGTATATGGACATGTTGGACTCATCTGCCATGTAGTTAACTCTCAGTATATGGTCATGTAGGAATCATCTGCCATGTAGCTAGTACTCTCTATATAGTCATGTTTAACTACTCTGCCATGAAGATATCTCTCAGTATATGGACACATTAGCCTCATTTGCCATGTAGGTAGAACTCTGTATATGGAAATGTTGGACTACTCTGCCTTGAGGCTAGCTCTCAGTATATGGAAACATTGGACTCATCTGCCATGTAGCTAGACGTACGTATATGGAAATGTTGTACTACTCTGCATTGTAGGTATCTCTCTGTATATGGAAATTTTGGACTCGTCAGCCATGTGGCTAGCTCTATGTGCATGGATATGTTGGACTGAAATGTCATGTAGGTAGGTCTCTCTATATGAACATATTAGACTTGTCTACCATGGAACTAGCTCTCAGTATATGGACATGTGGGACTCATCAGCCATGAACCCAGCAATCTCTGTATAAACATTTTGGACTCATCTGTCTTGTAGCTAGTCTTCTATATATAAACATGTTGGACTCATCATCCATGTATCTAATTCTCAGTATATGGACATTTTGGACTTGTCTGCCATGTAGCTAGTACTCTGTTTATGAACATATTGGACAACTCTGCCATGAAGCTAACTCTCAGTATACGGGCATTTTGGACTCATTTGCCGTGTAGCTAGTACTCTGTATATGAACATATTGGACTTGTCTGCCATGTAGCTACCTCTCTGTATATGGATATGTTGTATTCATCAGCCATGTAGCCAACTCTCTCTATATAAACATGTTGGACATATTTACATTGTAGGTAATCCTCTATAAATACACATGTTGGATTCATCTGCCATATAGCTATTACTCTGTATATGGATTTGTTGGACTGCTCTGCCATGAAGCTATCTCTAAGTATAAAGAAACATTGCACTCATCCAATATGTAGCTAGAACTCTGTATATGGAAATGTTGCACTACTCTGCCATGTAGCTAGCTCTCTGTATATGAACATGTTGATTCATCAGCCATGTAGCCAAGCCTCTCTGTATGAACAAGTTGGTCTCATCTGCCTTGTAGCTA
>NW_006409055.1:549058-555953 GCF_000296735.1 Chrysochloris asiatica | reverse complement strand
AAAAGTAGGGAGCAAAGAGGAGGGTCCAGTAGCCATGTAGGTAGCTCTCTGTATATGAACATATTGGACTTGTCTGCCATGTAGCTACCTCTCTGTATATGGACATGTTGGACTCATCAGACATGAATCCAGCTCTCTCTTAATGAACATGTTGAACTCATCTGCCTTGTACCTAAACCTCATATATACACATGTTTGACTCATCTGCCATGTAGCTAAGTCCCACTATATGGACATGTTGGAATCATCTGCCATGTAGCTACCTCTCAGTATATGGACACGTTGGACTCATCTGCCATGTAGCTAGAACTCTCTATATAGAAATGTTCACTACTCTGCCATGTAACTAGCTCTCTGTATATGGACATTTTGGATTCGGCTGCCATGTAGCTAGCTCTCTGTGCATGGATATGTTGGACTGATCTTCCATGTAGGTAGCTCTCTATAAAAACATATTGGACTTGTCTGCCATGTAGCTAGTTTTCTTTATATGGACATGTTGGACTCATCAGCCATGTAGCCAGCTCTTTCTTTATGAACATGTTGAACTCATCTGCCTTATAGCTAATCCTCTATATATACACATAATGGAATCATCTGCCATGTAGCTAACTCTCAGTATATGGACATGTTGGAATCATCTGCCATGAAGCTAGAACTCTGTAAATGGAAATGATGCACTACTCTGCTAGGTAGATAGCTCTCTGTATATAGACATTTTGAACTCCTCTGACATGTAGCTAGCTCTCTGTGCATGGATATGTTGGACTGATATGCCATGTAGGTAGCTCTCTGTATATGAATATAGTAGACTAGTCTGCCATGTAGGTAGCTCTCTTTAGATGGACACCTTGGCTCATCAGCCATGTAGCCAGCTCTTTCTGTATGAATATGTTGGATTCATTTGCCTTGTAGCTAGTCCTCTATATATACACATGTTGGACTCATCTGCCATGTAGCTAACTCTCAGTATATGGATATGTTGGACACATCTGCCATGTTGCTAGTTCACTGTATATGGACATGTTGGAATACTCTGTCATGTAGATAGTCCTCAGTATTTTGACACATTGGACTCATCTACTATGTAGCTAGAACTATGTATATGGAAATGTTAAACTACTCTGCCATGTAGCTAGCTCTCTGTATATAGATATTTTGGACTTGTCTGCCATGTAGCAAGTTCTCTGTGAATGGATATGTTGGAATGATCTGCCATGTAGGTATCTCTCTGTATATGAACATATTGGACTTGTCTGCCATGTAGCTAGATCTCAGTATATGGACATGTTGGACGCTTCAGCTATGTAGGCAGCTCTCTCCTTATAAGCATGTTGTACACATCTGCCTTGTGCATAATCCTCTATATATACACATGTAGGACTTGTCTGCATGCAGCTAACTCTTAGTATATGGACATGTTGAACTTATCTGCCATGTAGCTAGTACTCTGTATATGGACATGTTGGACTACTCTGTCATATAGCTAGCTCTCAGTATATGGACACATTGCACTCATCTGCCATGTAGCTAGAACACTGTATATGGAAATATTGATTTACTCTGCCATGTAGCTAGCTCGCTGTATATGGACATTTTGGACTCGTATGCTATGTAGCTAGCTTTCTGTGCATGGATATGTTGGACTGAACTGACATGTAGGTAGCTCTCTGTATATGAACATATTGGACTTGTATGCCATATAGCTAGCTCGCATTATATAGACTCATCAGCCATGTAGCCAGCTTTCTTTGTATGTATATGTTGGACTCATCTGACTTGTAGCTATCCCTCTAAATATGCACATGTTGGACTCTTCTGCCATGTAGCTAACTCTCAGTATATGGACATATTGGAATCATCTGCAATTTAGCTAGTACCCTTTATATGGACATGTTGGACTACTCTGCCATTAAGCTAGCACTCAGTATATAGACACGTTGGACTCATCTGCCATTTAGCTCGAACTCTGAATATGGAAATATTGTAGTACTCTGCCATGTAGCTTTCTCTCTGTATATGGACATTTTGGACTCATCTGACATGTATCTAGCTCTCTGTATATGGACATTTGGGATTTGTCTGCCATGTAGCTAGCTCTCTGTGCATGGATATGTTGCAATGTCTGCCATGTAGCTAGCTCTCAGTATATGGACACATAGGGCTCATCTGCCATGCAGCTAGAGCTCTGTATATGGAAATGATGCACTACTCTGCCATGTAGATAGCTCTCTGTATGCATATTTTGCATTCTTCTGCCATGTCACTAGTTCTCTTTGCATGGATATATTGGACTAATCTGCCATGTAGGTAGCTCTCAGTATATGAAAATATTGAACTTGTCTGCCATGTAGGTAGCTCTCTGTATTTGGACATGTTGGCTCATGAGCCATGTAGCTAGCTCTCTGTACATGGACATGTTGGACGCATCAGCCATGTAGCTAGCTCTCTCTGTTTGAACATGTTGAACTCATGTGCCTTGGAGATAGTCCTCAATATATACACATGTTGAACACATCTGCCATGTCACTTTCTCTCTGTAAATGGAAACGTTGAACTCATCTGCCATGAAGTTAAATACTTTATATGGAAATGTTGTCCTACTCTGCCATGTAGCTAGCTCTCTGTATTTGGACATTTTGGACTGGTCTGCCATGGAGCTATTTCTGTGTGCATGGATGTGTTGGAGTGAACTGCCATGTAGCTAGGTCTCTGTATATGAACATATTGGACTTGAATCCCATGTAGCTAGCTGTCTGTATATGAACATGTTGGACTCATCAGCTATGTAGCCTCTCTCTCTGTATGAACATGTTGGACTCATCTACCTTGTAGCTAGTCCTATATATATAAACATGTGGGACTTATCTGCCATGTAGTTAACTTTCAGAATATGGACATGTTGGACTCATCTGCCATATAGTTAGCTCTCAGTATTTGGACACGTTTGACTCATCTGTCATGTAGCTACAACTCTGTATATGGAAATGTTGCACTACTCTGCCATGTAGCTAGCTCAATGTATATGGACATTTTGGACACGACTGCCATGTAGTTAGTTCTCTGTGCATGGATATGTTGGACTGATCTTCCATGGGTAGCTCTGTATATATTAACATATTGGACTTGTCTGCCATGTAGCTGTCTCTCAGTATATGGACATGTTGGAATCACCTGCCATGTAGCTAGAACTCTTTTTATGGAAATGTTGCCTTACTATGCCAAACTAGCTGGCTCTCTGTATATGGAAATTTTGGACTCATCTGCCATGTAGCTAGATCTCTGGGAAAGGATAAGTTGGATTGATCTGTCATGTAGGTAGCTCTCTGTATATGAACACATTGTTCTTTTCTGCCCTGTAGCTAGCTCTCTGTATATAGACCTGTTAGACTCATCAGCCATGTAGCTGGCTCTATCTGTATGAACATGTTGGACTCATCTGCCTTGTAGCTAGTCCTCTAAATATACACATGTTGGACTCATTTGCCATGTAGCTAGCTCAGTATATGGTCACGGTGTACTCATCTGCCATGTAGCTATATCTCTGTATATGGAAATGTTGCACTATTCTGCCATGTACCTAGCTCTCTCTGTATGAACGTGTTAGACTCAACTGTCTTGTAGCTTGTCCTCTCTCTATATATACATGTTGGACTCATCTTCCATATAGCTACCTCTCAGTATATGGACATTTTGGACTCATTTGCCATGTAGCTAGTACTCTGTATATGGACATGTTGTACTACTATGCCATGTAGCTTGCTCTCAGAATATGGAGACATTGGACTCATCTGCCATGTAGCAAGAACTCTGTATATGGAAATGTTGCACTACACTGCCATGAAGATAGATCTCAGTATATGGACATGTTAGACTCATCAGTCATGTAGCCAGCTCTCTCTGTACATGCTGGAATCATCTGTCTTGTAGCTAGCCCTATAAATATACACATGTTGGACTTATTTGCCATGGAGCTAACTCTGAGAGTATATGTACATGTTGGACTCATCTGCCATGTGCCTAATACTCTGTATATGGACATGTTGGACTACTCTTCCATGTAACTAACTCTCAGTATATGGACACATCAGAGTCCTCTGCCATGTAGCTATAACTATTTATATGTACATGTTTGACTACTCTGCCATGTACCTAGCTCTCAGTATATAGACACTTTGGACTCATCTGCCATGTAGCTTGAACTCTGTATATGGAAATGTTGCACTACTCTGTCATGTAGCTAGCTCTCTGTACAAGGATATTTTGGACTCGTCTGCCATGTAGGTAGCTCTCTGTACATGGATATGTTGGACTGATCTGCCATGTAGGTAGCTCTCTGCATATGTATATATTTGATTTGTCTGCCATGTAGCTAGCTCTCAGTATATGGACATATTGGACTCATCAGCCATGTAGCCATCTCTCTGTGTATGAATATGTTGGACTCATCTGCCTTGTAGATAGCCTTCTAAATATACACATGTTGGACTCATCTGCCTTATAGCAAACTGTCAGTATATGGACATGTTGGACTACTCTGCCATGTAACTAGCTCTCAGTATATGGACACGTTGGAGTCCTCTGCCATATAACTAGAACTCTTTATATGGAAAGTTTGAATTACTCTGCCATGTAGCTAGCTCTCTGTATAAGGACATATTGGACTCTTCAGCCACGTAGCTAGCTCTGTTTATATGGACATATTGGACTCATCAGTCATGTAGCCAGCTCTCTCTATTTGAACATGTTGGACTCATCTGCCTTGTAGCTTGTCCTCTATATATACACATGTTGAACTCATCTGCCATGTAGCTGACTCTCAGTGTATGCACATGTTGGACTCATTTGCCATGCTGTTAGTACTCTGTATATGGACACATTGGACTACTCTGCCATGTAGCTACCTCTCAGTATATGGACACGTTGTACTCATCTGCCATGTAGCTAGAACTATGTATATGGAAATGTTGCACTTCTGTGTGATGTAGCAAGCCCTCTGTGTAGGGACATTTTGGACTCGTCTGTCATGTAGCTAGTTGTCTGTGCCTGGATATGTTGGATAGATATGCCATGTGCTTAGCTCTCTATATATGAACATATTGAACTTGTCTGCCATGTAACTAGCTCTCAGTATATGGACATGATGGAATCATCTGCCATGTAGCTCTCAGTATATTGATATGTTGGACTCATCTGCCATGTAGCTAGTACTCTGTATATGGACTTGTTGGACTACTTTCCCATGAAGCTAGCTCTCAGTATATGGACACATTAGACTCATCTGCCATGTAACTAGAACTCTGTATATGGAACTGTGGCACTACTCTGTATTTAGCTAGATCCCTGTATATGAATATTTTGGACTCGTCTGCCATGTAGCTAGCTCTCTTTGCATGGATATGTTGAACTGATCTGCCATGTAGGTAGCTCTCTGTATATGAACATATTAGACTTGTCTGCCATGTAGTTAGCTCTCTGTATATGGACATGTTGGAGTCATCAGCCATGTAGCCAGCTCTCTGTGTACGAATGTGTTGGACTCATCTGCCATGTAGCTAACTCTCAATATATGGACATTTTCGATTTTTCTGCTATGTAGCTAATACTCTGTATATGGACATGTTGGACTACTCTGCCATGTAGCTAACTCTCAGTATATGGACACTTTGGACTCATCTGCAATGTAGCTAGAACTCTGTATATGGAAACGTTGCACTACCCTGCCATGTAGCTAGTACTCTGTATATGGACATTGTGGGCTCATCTGCAATGAAGCTAGCTCTCCGTACATGGATATGTTGGACTGAGCTACAATATAGGTATCTCTCTGTATATGAACATACTGGACTTGTCTGCCATGTAGCTAGCGATCACTATATGGACATGTTGGATTCATCAGACATGTAGCCATCTCTCTCTAATTGAACATGTTGGACTCATTCCTTGTAGCTAGTCCTCTATATATACACATGTTGGACTCATCTGCCATGTAGGTAACTATCAGTATATGGACATTCTGGACTCATCTGCCATGTAGCTAGTACTCAATATATGGAAATGTCGGACTACTCTGCCATGTGGCTAGCTCTCAGTATATGGACACGTTGGACTCATCAGCCATGTAGCTAGAACTATGTATATATAAATGTTGCATTCCTCTGCCATGTAGCCTGCTCTCTTTATATGGACATTATGGACTCTTCTGCCATTTAGCTAAGCTCTGTCATGGATATGTTGAACTGATCTGTCATGTAGGTAGGTCTCTATATATGAACATATTGGACTTGTCTGCCATGTCGCTAGCTCTCAGTATATGGACATGTTGGACTCATCTGCCATGTAGCTCGTACTCTGTATATGAACATGTTGGGCTACTCTGCCATGTAGCTGGCTCACAGTATATGGACACGTTGTACTCATCTGCCATGTACCTTGAACTATGTATATGGAAATATTGCACTACTATGCCCTGTAGCTAGATCTCTGTATGGACATTTTCGCCTTGTCTGCCATGTAGCTGGCTCTATATGTAGGACTGATCTGCCATGTAGGTAGCTCTCTGTATATGAACATATTCGACTTTTCGGCCACGTAGCTAGCTCTCTGTATATGGCCATGTTGGACTCATCAGCCGTGAAGCCAGCTGTCTCTGTGTGATCATGTTGGATTCATGTGCTTTATAGCTAGTACTCTATATATACACATGTTGGACTCCTCTGCCATGTAGCTAACTCTCAGTATATGAAATGTTGGACTCATCTGCAATGTAGCTAGAACTTTGTGTATGGAAATATTGCACTACTCTCCCATGTAGCTAGAACTCAATATATGTAAATGTTGCACTACACTGCCATGTTCCTACCTCTCTGTATATGGACATTTTGGACTCGTCTCC
>NW_006409055.1:537933-548843 GCF_000296735.1 Chrysochloris asiatica | reverse complement strand
AAATGTTAGACTCCTCTGCCATGTAGCTAACTCTCAATATATGGACATATTGGATTCCACTGCCATGTAGCTTGTATTCTGCATATGGATATGTTGGACTCATCTGCCATGTAGCTGGTACTCTGTATATGGAAATGTTGCACTACTCTGCGATGTAGGTAGCTCTCTGTATATGGACATTTTAGACTCGTCTGTCATGTAGCTAGCTTTCTGTACGTGGATATGTTGGACAGATCTGCCATGTAGGTAGCTCTCTGTATATGAACATATTGGACTTGTATTCCATGTAGCTAGCTGTTTGTATATGGACACGTTGGACTCATCACCCATGTATCCAGCTCTTTCTGTATGAACATGTTGGACTCATCTGCCTTGCAGCCAGTCCTCTATATATACACATGTTGGACTCATCTGCCATATAGCTAACTCTCAATATATGAACAAGTTGCACTCATCTGCCAAGTAGCTGCTACCCTGTATATGGACATGTAGGACTACTCTGCCATGTAGCTAGCTCTCAGTATATGGACACGTTGGACTCTTCTGACACATAGCAAGAACTCTGTATATGAAAATGTTGCACTACTCTATGATATAGCTAGCTCTCTGTATATGGACATTTTGCACTCGTCTGCCATGCAGCTAGCTATATGTTCATGTATATGTTTGACTGATCTGCCATGTAGTTAGCTCTCTATATATGAACATGTTGAACTTATCTGTCATGTAGCTATCTCTCAGTATATGGACATGTTGGACTCATTAGCCATGTAGCCAGCTCTCTTTATGAACATGTTGGACTCATGTGCCTTTTAGCTAGTCCTCTACATATACATGTGTTGGACTCATCAGTCATGTAGCTAACTCTCACTATACGGAAATGTTTGACTCATCTGCCATGTAATTAGTACTCTGTACTTGGACATATTGGACAATTCTGCCAGGTATATGGACACGTTGGATACATGTGCCATGTATCTAGAACTATGTATATGGAAATTTTGCACTACTCTGCTATGTAGCTTGCTCTCTGTATATGGACATTTTGAACTCTTTTACCATGTAGCTAGCTCTATGTGCATGGATATGTTGGACTGATCTGCTATGTAGGTGGCTCTCTATATATGAACGTATTGGACTTGTCCACCATGTAGCTAATTCTCAGTATATGGACATGTTGGATTCATCTGCCATGTAGCCTGTATTCTGTATATGAACATGTTGTACTACTCTGCCATGTAGCTAGCTCTCTGTATATGGACATTTTGAAATCGTGTGCCATGTAGCTAGCTCTCTATGCATGGATATGTTGAATTCTTCTGACATGTTGGTAGCTCTCTGTACATGAACAATTTGAACTTGTCTGCCATGAAGCTAGCTCTCCATATATGGACATGTTTGACTCATCAACCATGTAGCCAGCTCTCTCTGTATGAACATGTTGGACTCATCTGCCTTGTAGCTAGTCATCTATATATACACATGTTGGACCTATCTGCGATGTAGCTAACTTTCAGTATATGGATATGTTGGACTCATCTTCCATGTATCAAGTACTCTGTATATGGACATCTTGGACTCATCTTCTGTATATGGGTAGCTCTCTATATATGGACATATTGGACTTGTCTGCCGTGTAGCTAGCTCTGTCATTTATCTAACTTTCAGAATATGGACATGTTGGACTAATCTGCCATGAAGCTAACTCTGAGTGTATATGGATATGTTGGACTCATCTGCCATGTGCCTAATTCCCTGTATATGGACATGTTGGAATCACCTGCCATGTAGCTAAAACTCTGTATATGGAAATGTTGCCCTACTCTGCCAAGTAGCTAGCTCTCTGTATATGGACATTTTAGACTCGTCTGTCATGTAGCTAGCTCTCTGGGCATAGATAAGTTGGATTGATCTGTCATGTAGGTACCTCTCTGTATATGAACACATAGGACTTTTCTGCCATGTAGCCAGCTCCCTTTATATGGACATGTTCGACTCATCAGCCATGTAGACAGCTCTCTCTGAATGAACATGTTGCACTCATCTGCCTTGTAGCTTGTCCTCTCTCTATATATACATGTTGGACTCATCTGCCATATAGCTAACTCTCAGTATATGGACATGTTGGACTCATTTGCCATGTAGATAATACTCTGTATATGGACATGTTGGGCTACTCTGCCATGTAACTTGCTCTCAGAATATGGACATGTTGGACTTATCTGCCATGTAGCAAGAATTCTTTATATGGAAATGTGGCTCTACACTGCTATGTAGCTAGCTCTCAGTATATGGACATTTTGGACTCATCAGCCATGTAGCCAGTTCTCTGTGTATGAACATGTTAGACTCATCTGCCTTGTAGCTAGCTCTATAAATATACACATGTTGAACTCTTTTTACCATGTATCTAACTTTCAGTATATGGACATGTTGGACTTATCTGCCATGAAGCTAACTCTGAGAGTATATGGATATGTTGGACTCATCTGCCATGTGCCTAATACCCTGTATATGGACATGTTGGACTGTTCTTCCATGTAACTAGCTCTCAGTATATGGACACGTTGGAGTATTCTGTCTTGTAGCTAGAACTATGTATATGGACATGTTTGACTACTCTGCCATGTAGCTAGTTCTCAGTATATGGACACGTTGGACTCATCTGGCATGTAGCAAGAATTCTGTATATGGAAATGTTGCACTACTTTGCTATGTAGCTAGTTCTCAGTATATGGACATGTTGGACTCATCAGCCATGTAGCCAGTTCTCTGTGTTTGAGCATGTTGGACTCATCTGTCTTGGAGCTAGCCCTGTAAATATACACATGTTGGACTCATTTACCATTTATCTAACTTTCAGAATACGGACATGTTGGACTTATCTGCCATGAAGCTAAATCTGAGAGTATATGGATATGTTGTTCTCATCTGCCATGTGCCTAATACACTGTATATGGACACGTTGGAGTACTGTGCCATGTAGCTAGAACTTTGTATATGGACATGTTTGACTACTCTGCCATGTAGCTAGCTCTCAGTATATGAACACTTTGGACTTATCTTCCATGTAGCTAGAAATCTGTATATTGCAAGGATGCACTACTTTGCCATGTAGCTAGCTCTCTGTGTATGGACATTTTGAACTCGTGTGCCATGTTGCTATCTCTCTGTGCATGGGTATGATGCATTGTTCTGCCATGTAGGTAGCTCACTGTATATGAACATATTAGACTTGTCTGCCATGTAGCTAGCTCTCCATATATGGACATGTTTGACTCATCAACCATGTAGCTAGCTCTCTCAGTATGAACATGTTGTACTCATCTGCCTTGTAGCTAGCCCTCTAAATATACATGTTTTGGACTCATCTGCCATATAGCTAACTCTCAGTATTTAGACATGTTGGACTCATATGCCATGTAGCTAGTACTCTGTATATGGACATGTTGGACTACTCTGCATGTAACTAGCTCTCAGTATATGGACATGTTGGAGTCCTCTGCCATATAGCTAGAACTCTCTATATGGAAATGTTTAACTACTCTACCATGTAGCTATCTCTCTCTATATGGACATATTGGACTCGTCTGCCATGTTGCTAGCTCTCTGTGCATGGGTATATTGGACTGATCTGCCATGTAGCTAGTTCTCTGTATATGAACATATTAGACTTGTCTGCCATGTAGGTAGCTCTGTGTATATGGACATGTTGTACTCATCTGCCATGTAGCTAGTACTCCGTATATGGACATGATGTACTACTCTGCCATGTAGGTAGCTCTCAGTATATGGACACGTTGGACTCATCTAGCATTTAGTTAGAACTCTGTATAGGGAACTGTGGCACTACTCTGCCATGTAGCTAGTTCTCAGTATATGGACATGTTGGACTCATTAGCCATGTAGCCTGCTCTTTCTTTACGAACATGTTGGACTCACCTGCCTTTTAGCTAGTCCTCTATATATACACATCTTGAACTCATCTGCCATGTAGCTAACTCTCAGTATATGGACATTTTGGACTCTTCTGCCATGTAGCCAGTACTCTGAATATAGACATATTGGACTACTCTGCCATGTAGCTAGCTCTCAGTATATGGACACATTGGACTCATCTGCCATGTAGCTAGATCAATGTATATGGAAATGTTGCACTACTCTGTGACGTAGCTAGCTCTCTGTATATGGACATTTTGGACTCGTCAGCCATGTAGCTAGCTCTATGTGCATGGATATGTTGGACTTATCTGCCATGTCTGTAGCTCTCTATATATGAACATATTGGATTTGTCTGCCATGTAGCTAGCTCTCACTATTTCGACATGTTGAGTTCATCTGCCATGTAGCTAGTACTCTGTATATGAATATGTTGGACTCATCTGCCATGTACCTATCTCTCTCTATTTTGTAATTTTTTACTCGTCTGCCATGTAGCTAACTCTCAGCATATGGATTTGTTGTACTAATCTGAGATGTAACTAGTTCTATATGGACATGTTGGACTACTCTGCCATGTAGCTAGCTCTCAGTAAGTGGACACGTTGTACTCATCTGCTATGCAGCTACTACGTTGTATTTGGAAATGTTGCACTGCTTTGTCATGTTTCTAGCTCTCTGTAAATGGTCATGTTGAACTCATCAGACATGTAGCCAGCTCTTTCTGTATGAATATTTTGGACTCATGTGCCTTGTAGCTATTCCACTATATATACACATGTTGGACTCATCTGCCATGAAACTAACTCTCAGTATTTGGACATTTTGGATTTATCTGACATGTAGGTAATACTCTGTATATGGACAAATTGACTATTCTGCCATGAAGCTAGGTCACAGTGTATAGACATGTTGGACTCATCAGGCATATAGCCAACTCCCTCTATATGAACATGTTGGACTTATCTGCCTTTTAGCTAGTCCTCGCTATGTACACATGTTGGACTCATCTTCCATGTAGCTAACTCTCAGAATATGGACATTTTGGACTCATCTGCCATGTAGCTAGTACTCTGTATATGGACATATTGGACTACTCTACCATGTACTAGCTCTCAGTATATGGACACATTGGAATCATCTGCCATGTAGCTAGAACTATGTATATGGAAATGTTGCACTACTCTGCGATGTAACTAGATCTCTGCATATGGACATTTTGCAGTCGTCTGTCATGTAGCTAACTCTCAGTATATGGACATGTTAGATTAATCTGCCATGTGGCTAGTACTCTGTATATGGACATGTGGATATACTGTGCCATGTAGCTAGTTCTCAGTATATGGACATGTTGGACTCTTCTGCCATGTAGCTAACTCTTAGTATATGGACATGTTGGACTCATCTGCCATGTAGCTCGTTCTCTGTATATGAACATATTGGACTACTCTTCTACGTAGCTAGCTTTCAGTATATGTACATATTGGAATCATCTTCCATGTAGCGAGAACTCTTTTATGGAAATGTTGTACTACTCTGCCATGTAGCTAGCTCTCTGTATATGGACATTTTGAACTCGTCTGTTATGTAGCTAGCTCTTTGTGCATGAATATGTTGGATTGATCTCCCATGAAACTAGTTCTCTGTATATGAACATATTGGATTTTTCTGTCATTTAGCTAGCTCTCTCTTTATGGGCATGTTGGCCTCATCAGCCATATTGCCAGGTTTTATCTGTTTAAAAATTTTGGACTCATCTGCTTTTTGGCTAGTTCTCTATATATACATATGTTGGATTCATCTGTCATGTAACTAACTCTGAGTATATGGACATGTTGGACTACTCTGCCATGAAGGTAGCTCTCAGTATATGGACACGTTGCACTCATCTGCTGTGTAACAAGAACTCTGTATCTGGAAATGATACACTACTCTCTCTGTATATGGACACATTTGGACTTGTCTGCCATGTGGCTCGCTCTCTGTGCATTGATATGTTGAACTTATCTACCATGTAGGTAGCTTTCTGTGTATGAACATGACTTGTCTGCCATGCATCTAGCTCTTTGTATATTGACATATTAGACTCATTAGCCATGTAGCCAGCTCTTTCTGTATGAACATATTTGACTCATCAGCCTTGTAGTTAGTCCTCTATATAAACAATTGTTGGACTCATCTTCCATATAGCTAACTGTCAGTATGTGGACATGTTGGACTCATCTGCCATGTAGTCAATATTCTGTATTTGGACATATTGGCCTACTCTGCCTTGTAGCTAGCTCTCAGTATATGGACACGTTGAACTCAAATGTCATGCATCTAGAACACTCTATGAGGAAATGTTGCGCTACTCTTCCATGTAGCTAGTTCTCTGATATATGGACATTTTGGACTCGTTTACTATGTAGCTAGCTCCCTGTGCCTGATTATGTTGCACTGATCTGCCATGTAGGTAGCTCTCTTTATATGAACATATTGGACTTGTCTGCCATGTATCCAGCTCTCTGTGTATGAACATGTTGGACTCATCTGCCTTGGAACAAGCCCTCTAAATATACACATGTTGGATTAATCTGTCATGTTGCTAACTGTTGGTATATGAACATGATGGATTCAACTGCCTTGTAGCTAGTACTCTGTATATGCACATGTTGGACTATTCTGCCATGTAGCTAGCTCTCAGTATATGGGCACGTTGGACTTTTTTGCCATGTAGCAAGAACCCTTTATATGGAAATGTTGCACTACAATACCATGTAGCTAGCTCTCTGTATATCAGCATTTTGGAGTCATCTGCCATGTAGCTATTTCTCTGTTCATGGGTATGTTGTACTGATCTGACTTGTAGGTACCTCTGTGTATATGAACATATTGGACTTGTCTGCCATGTAGTTAGCTCTCTCTATATGGACATGTTGGACTCATCAACCATTTAGCCAGCTCTTTATGTATGAACATGTTGGACTTATCTTCCTTGTAGCTAGTCATATATATAAATATATATATACACATACTGGTATCATCTGTGATGTAGCTAACTCTCAGTATATGGACCTGTTGGACTCATCTGCCATGCAGCTATTACTCTGTATATGGACATGTTGGACTACTCTGCCATGTACCCAGCTCTCAATATATGGAAACGTTGGACTCATCTGCCATGTAGCAAGAACTCTCTATACGGAAATGTTGCACTGCTCTGCCATGTAGCTAGCTCTCTTTATATGGACATTTTGTAGTCATCTGCCATGTTGCTAGCTCTCTGTTCATGGATATGTTGTACTGATCTGTCTTGTAGGTACCTCTCTGTATATGAACATGTTGGACTTGTCTGCCATGTAGCTAGCTCTCAGTATATGGATATGTTGGACTCATCAGCCCTGTAGCCGGCTCTCTCTGTGTGAACATTTTGGATTCATCTACCTGGTAGCTAGTCCTCTATATATACACATGTTGGACTCATCTTCCATGTAGCTAACTCTTAGTGTATGGACATGTGGAACTCATCTGACATGCAGCTAGTACTCTGTATGTGGACATGTTGGACTACTCTGTCATGTTGCTAGCTCTCAGTATATGGACACATTGGACTCATCTGACATGTAGCTAGAACTCTGTGTATGGAATTGTTGGACTACTCTGCCATATAGATAGCTCTCAATATATGGACATGTTGGACTCATAAGCCATGTAGCCAGCTCTCTATGTATGAACATGTTGGACTAATCTTCCTTGTAGCTAGTCCTATATATATATACAAGCTGTACTCATCTGCCATGTAGCTAACTCTCAGTATATGGACATGTTGTACTACTCTGCCATGTAGCTAGTATTCTGTATATGGACATTTTGGACTACTCTGCCATGTAGCTAGCTCTCAGTATATGGAAACATTGGACTCATCAGCAATGGAGCCAGTTTTGTGTGTATGAACATGTTTGAGTCATCTGCCTTGTCGCTACCCCTCTAAATACACACATATTGGACTCATCTGCCATGTAGCTAACTCTCAGTTTATGGACATGTTGGATTTATTTGCCTTGTAGCTAGTACTCTTAATATAGACATGTTGGCCTACTCAGCCATATAGCTAACTCTCAGTATATGGATATATTGGACTCATCTGGCTTGTAGCTAGAACTCTGTATATGGAAACTTTGCACTATTCTGCCATGTAGCTAGATCTCTGTATATGGACATTTTGCACTCGTCTGACATGTAGCTAGCTCTCTGTTCATGGATATGTTGGACTGATCTGCCATGTAATTAGCTTTCTGTATTTGAACACATTGGACTTGTCTGCAGTGTAACTAGCTATCTGTGCATGGATAAGTTGGACTGATCTTCCATGTAGGTAGCTCTTTGTATATGAACATATTGATCTTGTCTTTCTTGAAGCTAGCTCTCTGTATATGGACATGTTAGACTCATCTGCCTTAAAGCTAGTCCTCTATATATACACATGTTGGACTCATCTGCATATAGCTAACTCTTAATATATGCATATGTTGGAGTGATCTGCGATGGGGGTAGCTCTCTGTATATGAACATATTGGACTTGTCTGCTACTTAGATTGCTCTCAATATATGGACATGTTGGACTCATCAGTCATGTATGCGGCTCTCTGGGTATGAACATGTTGGGGTCATCTGACTTGTAGCTACCCTTCTAAATGCACAAATGTTGCACTCATCTGCCATGTTGATCACTTTCAGTTTATGGACATGTTGGACTCATCTGTAATGTAGCTAGAACTCTGTGTATGGAAATGTTGCACTACTCTGCCATGTAGCTAGCTCTCTGTATATAGACATTTTGGACTTGTCTCCCATGTAGCTAGCTCTCTGTACATGGATATGTTGGACTAATCTGCCATTTAGGCAGCTCTCTGTATATGAACATATTGGACTTGTCTGCCATGTAGCTCGGCTCGGTATATGGACCTATTGGACTCATCAGTCACGTAGCCAGCTCTCTCTGTATGAATATGTTGGACTCATCTGCCATGTAGCTAGTTCTGTGTATATGGAAATGTTGGACTACTCTGCCATGTATCCAGCAGTCAGTATATGGACACGTTGGACTCATCTGCCATGAAGCTAACTCTCAGTATATGGACATGTTGGATTTATCTGACATGTAGCTAATACTCTGTATAATGATATGTTGGACTACTCTGCCATGCAGCTAGCTCTCAGTGTATAGACATGTTAGACTCATCAGGAAAGTAGCCAGCTCTCTCTGTATGAACATGTTGGTCTCATCTATGTTTTAGCTAGTCCTTGCTATGTACACATGTTGGACTCATCTTCCATGTAGCTAACTCTCAGTATATGGACATTTTGGACTCATCTGCCATGTAGCTAGTATGCTGTATATGGACATATTTGACTACTCTACCCTGTAGCTTGCTCTCAGTATATGGACACATTAGAATCATCTGCCATGTAGCTAGAAATCTGTATATGGAAAGGTTGCACTACTATGCGATGTAACTAGCTTTCTGTATATGGACATTTTGCAGTCATCTGCCATGTAGCTAACAAGCAGTATATGGACATCCTGAACTAATCTGCCATGTAGCTAGTTCTCTGTATATGGACATGTGGATATACTGTGCCATGTAGCTATTTCTCAGTATATGGACATGTTGGACTCTTTTGCCATTTAGCTAGCACTCTATATATGGAAATGTTTCACTACTCTGCCATGTAGCTAGCTCTCTGTATATGGACATTTTAGATATGTCTGCCTTGTAACTAGCTTTCTGTGCATGGATATATTGGACTGATCAGCCATGTAGGTTGCTCTCTGTATATGAACATATTGGACTTGTCTGCCATGTAGCTAGCTCTCTATATATGGGCATGATGGACTAATTAACCTTGTAGCAAACTCTGTGCACATGTTGGACTCATCTGCCTTGTAGCTATTACTCTCTATATTCAAATGTTGTACTCATATGCCCTTTAGCTAACTCTCAGTATATGGACTTGTTGGACTAATCTGCCATGCAGCTAGTACTCTGTATATGGACATGTTGGAATACTGTGCCATGTAGGTAGCTCTTTGTATATGGACACATTGGACTCTTCTGCCATGTAGCTAGAACTCTATATATGGAAATGTTGCACTACTCTGCCATGTAGCTAGCTCTCTGTATATGGACATTTTGAACTCGTCTGCCATATACCTAGCTCTCTGTATAAGAACATATTCGAAATGTCTGCCATGTAGCTAGCTCTTCATATATAGACATGTGGACTCATCAGCCATGTAGCCAGCTCTCTGTACATGGATATGTTGGACTGATCTGCCATGTAGGTAGCTCTATGTATATGAACATATTGGACTTGTCTGCCACATAGCTAGCTATCTGTACATGGAGATGTTGGACTCATCAGACATGTAGCCAGCTCTCTCTGTATGAACGTGTTGGACTCATCTGCCTTGTAGCTAGTCCACTATATATACACATGATGGACTCATCTGCCATGAAGCTAACTCTCAGTTTATGGACATGTAGGATTTATCTGACATGTAGTTAATACTCTTTATATGGGCATGTTGGAATACTCTGCCATGCAACTAGCTCTCAGTGTATAGACATGTTGGATTCATCAGGCATGTAGCAAGCTCTCTCTGTATGAACATATTGGAATCATCTGCCTTTTACCTAGTCCTATCTATGTACACATGTTGGACTCATCTGCCATGTAGCTAACTCTCAGTATATGGACATTTTTGACTCATCTGCAATGTAGCTAATATTCTGTATATGGACATATTGGACTACTCTACCATGTAGCTAGCTCTCAGTATATGGACACATTGGAATCATCTGCCATGTAGCTAGAACTATGTATATGCAGATGTTGCACTACTCTGCGATGTAACTATCTCTCTGTATATGGACATTTTGCAGTCGTCTGCCATGTAGCTAACTCTCAGTATATGGACATGTTGC
>NW_006409055.1:531175-536079 GCF_000296735.1 Chrysochloris asiatica | reverse complement strand
TGTATATGGAAATTTTGGACTCATAAACCATGTAGACAGCTCTCTCTATTTGAACATGTTGGACTCATCTGCCTTGTAGCTAGAACTCTGTATAGGGACATTTTGAATTTATCTGTCATGTAGTTAATTGTCTCTGCATGGATATTTTGGACTGATATGCCATGTGGGTAACTCTCTGTATATGAACATATTGGACTTGTCTGCCATGTAACTAGCTCTCAGTAATGGACATGATGGAATCATCTGCCATGTAGCTCTCAGTATATGGACATGTTGGACTCATCTGCCATGTAGCTAGTACTCTGTATATGGACATGGTGGACTACTCTGCCATGTAGCTAGCTCTCAGTATATGGATACGTTGGACTCATGCGCCATGTAGCTAGAACTCTGTATATGGAACTGTGGAACTACTCTGCCATGTAGCTATCTCTCTGTATATGGATATTTTGGACTCGTCTGTCATGTAGCTAGCACTCTGTGCATGGATATGTTGGACTTATCTGCCATGTAGGTAGCTTTCTGTATATGAACATATTGGACTTGTCTGTCATCTATTTAGCTCTCTGTATATGAACATGGTGGACTTATTAGCCATGTAGCCAGATCTCTGTCTAGGAACATGTTGGACTCATATGACTTGTAGCTAGCCCTCTAAATATACATGTGTTAACTACTCTTCCATGTGGCTAACTCTCAGTATATTGACATGTTGGACTAATCTGACATGTAGCTATTACTCTGTATATGGACATGTTGTAATACTGTGCCATGGAGGTAGGTCTCTGTATATGGATGCATTGGATTCTTCTGCCATGTAGCTAGAACTCTATATATGGAAATGTTGCACGTCTCGGCTATATAGCTAGCTCTCTGTGTATGGACATTTTGGACTCGTCTACCATGTAGCTAGCTCTCTGTACATGGATATGTTGGATTGGTCTGCCATTTAGGTAGCTCCCTGTATAGGAACATATTGGATTTGTCTGCCATGAAGCTAGCTCTCAGTATATGGACATGATGGTCTCATCAGCCATGTAGCCAACTCTCTGTGTATGGACATGTTGGACTCATCTGCCTTGTAGCTATTCCTCTATATATACACATGTTGCACTCATCTGCCCTTTAGCTAACTCTCAGTATATGAACTTGTTGGACTCATCTGTCATGTAGCTAGTACTCTATATATGGACATGTTGGAATACTGTGCCATGTAGGTAGCTCTATGTATATGGACACGTTGGACTCCTCTGCCATGTAGCTAGAAGTCTATATATGGAGATGTTGCCCTACACTTCTATCTAGCTAGCTCTCTATATATGGACATTTTGGACACGTCTACCATGTACGTAGCTCTCTGTACATGGGTATGTTGCACTGATCTGCATGTAGGTAGCTCTCTGTATAGGAACATATTTGACTTGTCTGCCATGTAGCTAGCTCTCAGTATATGGACATGTTGGTCTTATCAGCCATGTAGCAAACTCTCTGTGTATGGACATGTTGGATTCTTCTCCCTTGTAGAAATCCCTCTAAATATACACATGTTGGATTTATCTGCCATGTAGCTAACTCTCAGTATATGGACATGTTGGATTTATCTGACATTTAGCTAATAATCTGTATATGGACATGTTGGACTACTCTGCCATGTTGTACTACTCTAAATATACAAATGTTAGACTCCTCTGTCATGTAGCTAACTCTCAGTATATGGACATATTGGACTCCTATGCCATGTAGCTAATACTCTGCATATAGACATGTTGGACTACCCTGACATGTAGCTACTTTGCAATATATCGACACGTAGTACTCATCTGCCATGTAGCTATAACTCTGTATATGTAAAGGATGCACTACTATGTCATGTAGATAGCTCTTTATATATGGGCATGTTTGACTAATCAACCTTGTAGTAACTCTCTGTGTATGAACATGTTGGACTCATCTGCCTTGTAGCTATTCCTCTATATATACACATGTTGTACTCATCTGCCCTTTAGCTAACTCTCAGTACATGGACTTATTGGACTAATCTGCCATGTAACTAGTACCCAATATATGGACATGTTGTAATACTGTGCCATGTACGTAGCTTTCTGTATATGGACACGTTAGACTGTTCTGTCATGTAGCTAGAACTCTATATATGGAAATGTTGCCCTACACTGCTATTTAGCTAGCTCTTTGTATATGGACATTTTGGACTCATCTTCCATGTAGCTAGCTCTCTGTGCCATCGATATGATGGACAGATCTGCCATGTAGGTAGCTCTCTGTATATGAACATATAGGAATTGTCTGCCATTCAGCTAGCTCTCTGTATATGGACATATTGGACTCATCAGTCATGTAGTCAGCACTCTCTCTATGAACAAGTTGGACTCATATGCCTTGTAGCTAATCCTCTATGTATACACATGTTGAACTAATCTGCCATGTAGCTAAATCTCAGTATATGGACATGTTGGAATACTCTGTCATGTAGCTAGCTCTCAGTATATGGACACTTGAAATTCATTTGCCATGTAGCTAGAACTCTTTATATGGAAATGTTGCAATATTCTGCCATGTATCTAGCTCTCTGTATATGGATATTTTGGACTTGTCTGCCATGTAGCTATGTCTCTGTGCATGGATATGATGGACTGATCTGCCATGTAGATTGCTTTCTGTATATGAACATATTGGACTTGTCTGCCATGTAGCTAGCTTTCTCGATATGGACATGGTAGACTCATTAGCCATGTAGCCAGCTCTCTGTGTATGAGCATATTGGACTCATCTGCCTTGTATCTATTCCTCTATATATACACATTTTGGACTCATCTGCCCTGAAGCTAACTCTGAGTATATGGATTTGTTGGACTCATCTGCCATGTATCTAGTACTCTGTAAATGGACATGTAGGACGACTCTGTCATGGAGCTAACTCTCAGTATATGGACATGTTTGACTCATCTGTAATGTAGCTAGAACTTTGTATATGGAAATGGAGCACAACTCTGCCATGTAGCTACCTCCCTGTATATGGACATTTTGGACTTGTATGCCATGGAGCTAGCTCTCTGTGCATGGATATGTTGGACTCATCTTCCATGTAGGTATCTCTCTGTATATGATCATATTGGACTTGTCTGCCATGTAGCTAATTCTCAGTATATGGAAATGTTGTACTCATCAGCCATGTAGCCATGTCTCTTTTTATGAACATGTTGGACTCATCTGCCCTGTAGCTAACTCTCAGTACATGGACTTGTTGGACTTATCTGCCATGTTGCTAGTACTCTGTATATGGAACTGTGGCACTACTCTGCCATTTAGCTAGCTCTCTGTATATGGATATTTTGGACTCGTCTGCCATGTAGCTAGCTCTCTGTGCATCGATATGTCGGACTGATCTGCCATGTAGGTAGCTCTCTGTATATTAACATATTGGATTTGTCTACCATGTAGCTAGCTCTCTTTATATGGACATGTTGAACTTATCAGCCATTTAGCCAGCTGTCTTTGTATAAACATGTTGTTCTCATCTGCCTTGTAGCTAGTCCTCTATATATACACATGTTGGACTCCTCTGCCATGTAGCTAACTCTCAGCTAATGGACATGTTGAACTAATCTACCATGCAGCTCGTACTCTTTATATGGACATGTTGGACTCATCTGCCATGCAGCTAGTACTCTATATATGGACATATTGGACTCATCTGCCATGCAGCTAGTACTCTGTATATGGACATATTGGACTCATCTGCCATGCAGCTAGTACTCTGTATATGGAGATGTTGGACTCATCTGCATTGCAGCTAGTACTCTGTATATGGACATGTTGGACACAACTGCCATGTAGCTAGCTCTCAGTATATAGACACGTTGGACTCATCTGCCATGTACCTAGAACGCTCTATATGGAAATGATGCATTACTCTGCCATGTAGCTAACTCTCTGTATATGGGCATTTTGAATTCGTCTGACATGTAGCTAGCTATATGTGCCTGGATATGTTGGATTGATCTTCCATATAAGTAGCTATCTGTATATGAACATATTGGACTTTTCTGCCATGTAGCTAACTCTCAGTATATGGGCATGTTGGACTCATCTGCCTTGTAGCTATTACTCTGTATATCGATATGTTGAAGTCTTCTGCCATGCAGCTAGATCTCAATATATGTACACATTTGACTCATCTGCCATGTGGCTAGAACACGGTAATCGGAAATGTTGCACTACTCTGGCATGTAACTAGCTGCATGTTTATGGACATTTTGAACCCCTCTGCCATGTAGCTAGCTCTCTGTGCATGGATATGTTGGACTTATCTGTCGTGTAGTTAGTTCTCTGTATATGAACATATTGGACTTGTCTGCCACGTAGCTATCTCTCTATATATGGACATGTTCAACGCATCAGCCATGTTGCCAACTCTCTCTGTTTGAACATGTTGGACTCATCTGCCTTGGAGCTAGTCCTCCATATATACACATGTTGGACTCATCTGCCATGTAGCTAACTCTCAGTAAATGATTGTGTTCTATTCCTCTGCCATGTAGCCAGTACAATGTATATGGACATATTACACTACTCTGCCATGTAGCTAGCTCTCATTATATGGTCACATTGGACTCATCTGCCATGAAGCTAGAACTTTGTATATGGAAATGTTGCACTACTCTGCCATGTAGATAGCTCTCTGTATATGGACACGTTGAACTCATCTGCCCAATGCCTAGAACTCTGTATATGGAAATGATGCACTACTCTGCCATGTAGATAGCTCTCTGTATAAGGGCATTTAGAACTTGTCGGCCATGTAGCTAGTTGTCTGAGGATGGATATATTGGACTGATCTGTCATGTAGGTAACTCTCTGTATATTAACATATTTGACTTGTCTGC
>NW_006409055.1:527019-530955 GCF_000296735.1 Chrysochloris asiatica | reverse complement strand
TTGGACTCATGTGCCATGTAGGTAGAACTCTGTATTTGGAAATGTTGCACTACTCTGCCATGTAGATAGATCTCTGTGTATGGACATGTTGGACTCATCAGCCATGTAGTCTGCTCTCTGTGTATGAGTATGTTTGACTCATCTACCTTGTATCTATTCCTCTATATATGCACATGTTGGACTCATCTGCCATGAAGCTAACTCTCAGTATATGAACTTGTTGGACTCATCTGCCATGTATCTATTACTCTTTGTGCATGGATACGTTACACTGCTCTGCCATGTAGGTAGCTCTCTATATATCAACATATTGGAGTTTTCTGCCATTGAGCTAGCTCTCAGTATATGGACATGTGGGACTTATCAGCCATGCAACCAGCTCTCTCTGTATGAACATGTTGGACTCATCTGGCTTGTAGCTAGTCCACTATACATACACATGTAGGACTCATCGGCCATGTAGCTAGCTCTCAGTATATGGACATTTTGGACCCATCTGCCATGTAGCTAGTACTCTGCATATGAACATATTCGACTACTCTGCCATAAAGCTAGCTCTCAGTATATGGACCCGTTGGACTCATCTGCCATGTATGTAGCTCTCGTTACGAACATATTGCACTTTTCTGCAATATAGCTAGCTTTTTATATATGGATATGATGGCTCATCAGCCATGTAGCCAAGTCTCTCTGTATGAACATGTTGTTCTCATCTACCTTGTAGCTAGTCCTCTATATATACACAAGTAGGACTCATTTGCCATGTAGCTAACTCTCAGTATATGGACATGTTGGATTAATCTGCCACGTAGCTAGAACTCTGTATATGGAAATGATGCACTACTCTGCCTGGTAGGTAGCTCTCTGTATATGAACATTTTGAACTCATCTGCCATGTAGCTACCTCTCTGTGCAAGGATATGTTAGTCTGATCTGCCATAAAGCTAGCTCTCTTTATATTAACATATTAGACTATTCTGCCATGTAGGTAGCTCTCCTTATATGGACATGTTGGATCATCAGCCATGTAGCCAGCTCTTTCTGTATGAACATGGTGGATTCATCTGCCATGTAGCTAACTCTCAGTATATAGATATGTTGGACTCATCTGTCATGTTGCTAGTTTTCTGTATATGAACCTGTTGGAATACTCTGTCATGTATGTAGCTCTCAGTATTTGGCACGTTGAACTCTTCTACCGTGTAGCTAGAACTCTATATATGGAAATGTTGCACTACTCTTCCATTTAGCTAGCTCTCTGTATATGGACATTTTGGATTTGTCTGCCATGTAGCTAGCTCTCGGTGCATGGATATGTTGGACTGATCTGACATGTAGGTAGCTCTCTTTATCAACATATTGGACTTGTCTGCCATATACCTAGGTCTCTGTATATGGATATGTTGGACTCATCAGCCATGTTGCCAGCTCTCTGTTTGAACATGTTGGACTCATCTGCCTTGTAGCTAGTCCTCTATATATACACATGTTGGACTCATCTGCCATTTAGCTAACTCTCAATATATGGACTTGTTGGATTCATCTGTACTGTAGCTAGTACACTGTACATGGACCTGTTGGAATACTTTGCCATGTAGCTAGCTCTCTGTATATAGATATTTTGGATTCGTCTGCCATGTAGCTAGGTCTCTGTGAATGGATATATTGGACTGATCTGCCACGTAATTAGCTATCTTTATATGAACATATTGGACTTGTCAGCCATGTAGCTAACTCTCTGAATATGGACATGTTGGACTCATCAGCCTTGTAGCCAGCTGTCTTTATGAATATGTTGGACTCATCTGCCTTGTAGCTAACTCACATTATATGGAAATCTAGGAATCATCTTCCATGTAGCAAGTTCTCTGTATATGGACATGTTGGACTACTCTGCCATGAAGCTAGCTCTCAGTACATGGACATGTTGGACTCATCTGCCATGTAGCTAGAACTCTGTATATGGAAATGTTGCACTATTCTGACATGTTGCTAGCTCTATGTATATGGACATTTTGGATTTGTCTGCCATGTAGCTATGTCTCTGTGCATGGATATGGTGGAGTGATCTGCCATGTAAGTAGCTCTCTGCATTTGAACATGTTAGACTTGCCTGCCATGTAGCTAGCTCTCGGTATATGGACATGTTGGACTCATTTGCCATGTAGTTAACTCCCAGTATATGGTCATGTAGGAATCATCTTCCATGTGGCTAGTACTCTGTATATGGACAAGTTTGACTACTCTACCATGAAGATAGCTCCCAGTATATGGACACATTGGACTCATCTGCCATGTAGCTAAAATACTGTATATGGAAATGATGCAGTACTCTGACATGTTGCTAGTTCTATGTATATGAGCATTTTGGATTCATCTTCCATGTGGCTAGCTCTCTGTGCATGGAGATGTTGGACTGATCTGCCATGTAGGTAGCTCTCTGCATATGAACATATTGGACTTGCCTGCCATGTAGCTACCTCTCTGTATATGGACATGTTGGATTCATCTTCCATGTAGTTAACTCTAAGTATAAGGTCATTTAGGAATCATCTGCCATGTAGCTTGTACTCTGTATATGGACATGTTGGACTACTCTGCCATGAGGTTTGCTCCCAGTATAGGGGAACATTGTGCCATGTAGCTAGAACTACGTATATGGAAATGTTGCACTACTCTGTGATGTATGTAGCTCCCCGTATATGGACATTTTGGAGTCATCTGCCATGTAGTTAGCTCTATGTGCATGAATATGTTGGACTGAACTGCCATGTAGGTAGCTCTCTATATATCAACATATTGGACTTGTCTGCCATTGAGATAGCTCTCAGTATATGGACATGTAGGACTCATCAGCTATGTAACCAGCTCTCTCTGTATTAACATGTTGGACTCATCTGTCTTGTAGCTAGTCCACTATATATACACATGTTGGACTCATCAGCCATGTAGTTAACTCTCAGTATATGGATATTTAGGACTCATCTGCCATGAAATTAGTACTCTGTATATGAACATATTGGACTACTCTGCCATGAAGCTAGCTCTCAATATATGGACACGTTGGACTCATCTGCCATGTAGGTAGCTCTCGTTACGAACATATTGCACTTGTATGCAATGTAGCTAGCACTCTGCATATGGACATGTGGGCTCATCAGCCATGTAGCCAGGTCTCTCTGTATGAACATGTTATTCTCATCTGCCTTGTAGCTAGTCCTCTATATATACACATGTTGGACTCATTTGCCATGTAGCTAACTCTCAATATATGAACATGTTGGACAAATCTGCCATGCCGCTAGTTCACTTTATATGGATATGTTGGACTACTCTGTCATGTAGCTAACTCTCATTATATGGACACTTTGGACTAATCTGCAATGTAACTAGAGCTCTGTATATTGATATGATGCACTACTCTGCCTTGTAGATAGCTCTCTGTATATGGACATTTTGAACTTGTCTGCCATGTAGCTACCTCTCTGTGCAAGGATATGTTAGACTGATCTGCCATGTAGCTAGCTCTCTGTATATGAACATATTAGACTATTCTGTCATGTAGGTAGCTCTCCTTATATGGACATGTTGGCTCATCAGCCATTTAGCCAGTTCTTTCTGTATGAAAATGGTGGATTCATCTGCCATGTAGCTAACTCTCTGTATATGGACATGTTGGACTCATCTTCTATGTTGCTAGTTCTCTGTATATGGACATGTTGGAATATTCTTCCATGTACATAGCTCTCAGTATTTGGACACATTGGACTCTTCTACCATGTAGCTAGAACTCTATATATGGAAATGTTGCACTACTCTTCCATTTAAATAGCTCTCTGTGTATGGACATTTTGGACTCATCTGACATGTAGCTAGCTCTCCATGCATGGATATGTTGGACTGATCTACCATGTAGGTACCTGTCTGTATATGAAC
>NW_006409055.1:523948-526442 GCF_000296735.1 Chrysochloris asiatica | reverse complement strand
GAAGTTTTACTGCCTTGGTTCTAGGGGGAAGATCTTGACCTTAGAAACTTAGGGGAATATTGCATTTCTCTGTGGACATCCAGGGCTCATGTTTGGAATTAAATAAATATAACTGAACACTAAGATGAAAAACAATTGGTTATAAACTGCCAAGTGGCTAGATCTGTTATACTCGGGCCTATAGGGCCTCGAACCTCTGTACGGTCTGCAACATATTCCCCCTTATTTATTATTTTGTTTAAAGGACGCTGCCTATTAGGTAGTCCGTGTGAAGGTCTCATGCTTGCCCGTCATTGGGATACACTGCCTTCATGCAATGCCCCTGTCTTAGGTTGCTGTGTTTCCACGTGATCCTTGCCCGTCTCTGACTAACACATCCATTCATAAACAATTGCCATCTGCAGGAGGCGTGGGGGGAGGAGACCAGCAGGGAGCTCTCACATGTAAGACGTTGCCAGAACACTCACCTGCTCTCAGGTGTACGAGCAGGATGATTATACTGATGTTCAATTAAGTTCACGGGGGAACTCAATCTCTAGCCAGGGTAGCAAATTAGTAGCCAATCAGTACTCAACTTGAGCATTACTTATATCAGAAATTTGAGCATGTAGCTGTTGAATATCCAGAGACAAATGAACACTATTTCACAACCTCCTAAAATGCTATTGAACTAAGGTCCAATCAAGTTCTGGGTTACTATAAAATAACACTAAACTGAGAATCTAAACTGGACATTTTGAAATCTTATATCCCAAAAAATTTATTCCTTCTTCTAAAACAATTATCCTATTTTGTAAACCTTTAACTATTTACTCTTGGATGGTGAGAGCAAGATTAATCTTCCTAGAAAGTTGATTTACATGCTTACACAAGGGAAACGGTGGAAAGGGCAATAGAAGTAACATATCTTAACAGTGCAGTGATTCCTAGTATGGAAGCAACAACAAAACACGTGGCACGTTCAAAGATCATGCCAGCACAATGCATGGTCTCACTTCTGAAACATTAACAGGTAATAAAACATACGATGGGTAATGAACAATTACAACAATTGGTAACATCTGTTAATTCCCCATTCGCCACACCCGACAAGCAAAGCACCAGAAAGACTCTGGAGTTTAAAAGGTCCTTAAAGGGTTAAACAGTTCTTAAAATCTTCTCAGCTGTGGCAACAGTTGGCTGGCTCCTTGACGAAGGTGCTTTGATTGAGATGCACACGAAGTTGCTCCTTCAAATGGGTCCTCGCTATAGGGTCAAATCAGTCTGGCTGGAATTGGTGTTGAAGAGTCTTTGTTCTGAAAAATAGGCTAAAACTTTTGCTCTTTTTGGTTAATAATATATTTAAAATACTAGAATCAGAAAACAGAGGAGAGGAGATTAATCGCAAGTGAATCACAAATTGAGAATGGCTAGCATAGCTAAGAAGATGTTAAAAAGACTGATAGCCTAAACCCTGCTTGCCATTTTGGGATTTTATCTTTATAGGAGCGGGGTCTCCTTGTATAGTTCTTCCTAACCCTTTTCCTGGGATGAAGCCCATCTGCATCATTTGCTGGGCAGCAGGATCATTGGAGTAAATAAGCAGAGTGCCCATTTGATCTAAAATATCTCTACCCCATAATGTAAGAGGCAGAGAAGGCACAATGAAGGGTTGAAAAGTACCAATATGTTCTCCATCTTTCCAATGTAGAATGCTAGAACTTTGAGCAACATTATAAGCTTTACCTATACCAACTAGGGAAGAAGGGGTAAGGGTAGTGGGCCAGGAGGAAGGCCAGTCCTTTCCAGCAATACACGAGACATCTGCTCCAGTGTCTAAAACTCCCTCTATATGGTTTGCTGTCCAAAACAATCCCTTAGGTATTTTTTGTAGCATTGGTATGGTTTTTACAAATTCTTTTAATTTTGTTTATCTGAAAATGACTTAATTTCAGTATCATATTTAATGGAAATCTGTGCTGGATATATGGTTCTTGGTTAGCATTTTTAATTTGTTTGTTTGTTTCAGAGTTTTATATCGGCCATTCCATTCTCTTCTTGCCTGTATTGTTTCTGTTGAGAAATCAGTGACTAGGCTTATTAGTTCTCCTTTGCAGGTAACTTTTCATTTTTCCTGAGCTACTATCAGGATTCTCTCCTTGTCTTTGGTTCTGAAACGTTTGATTATAATATGTCTCGGTGTTTTTATTTTTAGGTTTATCCTGTTTGGATATCATCCAACTTCTTGAACAGCTATCTTCTCTTCTTTCATGATGTTAGGGAAATTTTCTTCCATAAACTCCTGGAAAATGTTCAATGTACATATGTATATATATTGTCTTTTTCTGTTCTGGAATTCAAACCACAGGTTAGTTATTTTTCTTGAGAGTGTCCCACATAAATCTTAGGCTTTCTTTGGATCTTTCTTTTCTTTTCTTTGGATCATTCTTTTCTTCTCTTCTCTTCTCTTCTCTTCTCTTCTCTTCTCTTCTCTTCTCTTCTCTTCTCTTCTCTT
>NW_006409055.1:510585-523776 GCF_000296735.1 Chrysochloris asiatica | reverse complement strand
TCAGTCAAATATTGAGAGATTTTTTTTTCCCCAAGCTCAGTAATTCAGCCTTCCATTGATTCATTCTACTTCTTTGCCCTTCCAGTGTGTTTTTGATTTCTGAAGTCTTACTGTTATTATTCTGGTTTTCTAATTGCTGTGTTTGTATGGTTCCCATTTTTCATCTATATTGTGAATTTGTTTCCTGAATTCTTCTATAGCTTTGTGTATGTTTTCTTTGATTTCACCTCCAGTTTTCTTGATCATTCTCTCAATCTACTGGAGTTGCCTAAATAGCATTCTTTTAAATTCCTTATCAGATTTTTCTGGTGTTATGTTTTCTTACTGTTTTTTTGGTTGCTTGTTTGAAGTACTATGTCTTATTCCTTTGTGTAAGCTGAAATTTTCTGTTTTCTTGAAGACATTGTGGTGTCATATCTATATTTAATTGTATGTTGGTGATTGTATATTGGTGTGTTCTCAGGCACTCATCACACATCCCCTGGTGGATACACTGAAGTCTGGAAGTGCTAATACATACAGTTTTCTGTTCACTGTGTAATATAATTTGAGACAGATGTACACACTCCAGAAACAAGGGTGCTATGCCCAGCACCTGACCCCATACAAAGCAGAGGCAATGCAGGAGGGGTACCACTGGCAGCTGGGTTGGCGAGGGCAGGGACTGGGAACAAGGAAGAACTGCACCCCCTTGCTGCCAGCCTCCAGTCATGTCCTGTGGCTGCAGGCCATGTGTGAGCAGGTGCTTGTAAAAGCTCAAGATGGCTGTGCCGCTTCAAACAAGAGTACAGTCCTGTCATTTTCCTCCTCTCTCTCTCCCCACTCCTGTTCATCTTCCTCTTCCAGCCAGCACTCAGTCCACCCTTCTATTCTATCCTCTGATGCTCAGAGGTCCCGGATCATCTTCTGTATCTGTTTCACTCAATTTCCCATGTCTTTGTGGCAGATAGTCAGTCAGTGCATCTGCCTATTCTACCATCTTGCCCCTCTTTTTATTTATTTGATTGATACTTGTGTAGCATTTACTATGTGCCAGGTATTGTTCTAAATGTTTACAAATATTTTGTTGTTGTTGTTAAGTGCCGTCAAGTTGACTCTGACCCATAGTGACCCTGTATAGGGTTTCCGAGGAGCAGCTGGTGAGCTTGAACCACCAACCTTGCAGTTGAAATGGCTTTGCAGTCTGGCACATTAACCCACAGTGCCACATCAGGAATCCTTACAAATATTAGCTTCTATAATTCATAATAAGAAATATATAAAGCCTGCATGTGAGAAGATTCTGACTTGAAAATCTTTATGGAAGCTGACTGACACATTTTTTTCTCAAGGAGCAGCTAGTGGGTTCAAACTGCCAACCATTCAGTTAGCAGCCAATCACTTAACCACTGCACCACCAGTATCCTTAGTATATATTACTATTATTTCCATTAGATAGGGACACTAAGGCAGTTAGGTGGTTTGATGACATGCACACAGCTGGTAAATGCAAAGGTGGGATTTGGAATGAAGCAGTCCATGCTCTTAACCAGCATGCTATTTTTATTTCAGATTCCAACACTAAATAAAGTATCTGCTGTTTAGGACCTGTCTCTGCCTATAGTTGAAAAATATAGGAATTCCTCTCCATATGCCCCTCACTCCCAATATTTTGCTTTATTTTGCTTCTAATCTACCAAAAAAAGCTAAATTAGTTTACCAGAATGATTACCATTGAAAATAATACAAAAGGTTCAGTGGTTCTCTGCTCCTACTTAATGAAGTTTCATAACTGTCAACAAGCCAGTACTAGTGAGCTATATTAAAAAATCAAATTTCTAGATGTAAAGTATGTATGTCCTATTTGTTTTTTCTCTTCTTATTTTTTTATTCAAAAGCATGAAACTTGTAGATTTATTTGAGTCAATACATACTCTATTTGCCCTGGAATTCTGTTTACTATTTACATTTACAGACTTACTAGTACTCCTGCATTTATATTATTACTTCATCTCTCTTTTAGGCATCAACAAACCACTTTAGAGATATTGATCCATTTAATGAGGTAGGGAATAATACAATGCTATAGTAATAACAACAACAAAAGCAAATTTGACCAAATATATAGTAACTCACTTATTACATTTACATATATCAGCAGAGACAAATCTTGTTAATTGGATCTTGAATTGACACTAACTGACAGTGCTGTCCTTGTTTCAAAAGCACAACTTTTAATATTTCAGCAATTATTAATGAATTTCCATAGAAACTACAGTTCTTTTTTATATTAAAAAAATTAATATATGTGAAAAAATTGTATCATCACTTTCCCTCTAGAACTCCCAAACTACTTGAAGTCCACTTAATACACAACAAAGGTTTCCATACAACACTGAAAAGACTGAGATGTAGTGGGGTATTCAAATTAAGTGCCAGGGGACATGCAAAATCTTCTATTTGCCAGTATTTTAGCACCAATGGACATGATAGACAGGAATCCCCAAAGGCACTGTCCAACAACAAGGGGCCTGATGACAGTGGTTCTATACCATTCTGAGGAAGCCTAGACAGCCAGTATGGTTTTAATTTAGTGACGTGGATACAAATTCAAATTAACATTATCACTTCTTCTTTAAAAATAAAAAAGGAGAAAAATACAACAAGGATTAACCAAATATGAATAGAAATTTAAGTTAAAATAAAGTATACAATCACAGTGATCAGAAAAATATTTTGGGATTTATTATAAAGCTTTTTTTATTGTTGCTGTTAGGTACCATCAGTTCCAATTCATATCAAACTTACACACAACAGAATGAAACACTTCCTGGTACTGCACCACATCAGTACTGCTCACTAATTTTGCTACGTTTAAATACACTTCTGCTGTCAAAATGGCAATCCATCTCATTGGGGGTCTTCCTCTTTTTCGCTGACCCTTTCCTTTATCAAACATGGTATCCTTCTCCCAGGACTAGTCCTTCCTGATAATATGTCCAAAGTGTGAGAGATTAACTCTATCCATCTTGGCTCCTAAGAAGAATTCTGGCTGTACTCATTACAAGACAGATTAAAAGTCCATGGTACTTTTAATATTTTCTCAAACACCATAATTCAAATACATCAAATCTTCCATGGTCTTCTTATTCATTGTCCAGTTGTCATATGCTATAAGGCAATTGTGTCAGGTGCACCATAGTCCTCCAGCTGATATTTTTACTCTTGAACACTTTTAAAAGTTCTTGGGCAGCAGATTTGACTAATACAATATGTTGTTTGCTTTCTTGACTGCTGCTTCCATGAATGTTGGTTGTGTACACATCTAAGCAAAATAAAGTCTTTGACAACTTCAATCTTTTCTCTACTTATAATTTTATTTATTAGCCCACTTATGAGAATTGTAGTTTTTTTTTTTTTTTTTTAATTGCAGTGCAGTTCATACTGAAGTCTGTGGTCTTTTATCTTCATCAGTAAGTATTTCAAGTCCCCTTTTCTTTCAGCAAGCAAGGTTGTATCACCCACATATTGCATGTTGCTAATGAGTATTCCTCTGGTCTTGAAGCCACACTCTTCTTCAATTAATCCAGCTTCTCAGATTACATGCTCAGCATGCAGTTTGAATAAGTATAATGAAAGAATATAACCCTGATGCACACCTTTCTTTATTTTAAACCATTCAGAATCCCCTTGTTCTGTTCAAACAACTGTATCTTGGTCTATTTACAGGTTCCTCGTGAGTATAATTAAGTATTCTGAAATAGCCATTTTTCATAATGCTATCCAAAACATATTTCTGATATTCATTGCTTTCAATTAAGATCCATATGACATCAGTAATGATATCCTCATTCCATGTCCTTTTCCAAACCTGGTTTGAATTTCCCTGTTGATGTCGCAGCCATTATTGAATTACCTTCAACAAAATTTTACTTGCATGTATTATTAATAATATTGTTTAATAAATCACTTCTCTTTGGAAAGGAAACAAAGATAGATCTCTTCTAATCAGTTGGCCTGGTAACTGTCTTCCAAATTTCTTGGAATACATGAGAATCATATCTACCTGAGTTCATGCCCTCATGAATACACTTTGACAATGACTCTGGGCTTTCCCATAAAGTTTGCTTTGACCAGTGGAACATCAGCAAACATGACACCGCACAAGCTTGAATAGCCTGGGATTCTCACTCTGGAATTTTATCCTTTTGCTGTGTACCAAGACTGACATGCTACCTATTGGAAAATGAGAAACCACAAAGAGCACAGACAAGCCATTCCCTCTGAGGCTCTCTAGCCTAACTAGCCTGCCAGTCATATGAGTGAGAGAGACCATCCAGAACCACCTAACTCCAACCAGCCCACCATCTGACTGAAGAACCATCTGGTTACCTACAGACTAATGAACAATAATAAAAGCAATGTTTCCTTAAGTCATTATGTTTTGGGATGTTGTGTTAAATAGCAAAAGTTGACATGGGAAAAATAAAGAGAAAAGACTGAAAAAAAATCAGCACAGAAATAAAGGGGCAAATCCCTATCATAATATGAATTAGTTTATAGGAGAGGGTTTCTATGGTAATATTACCTAAGAGAATGAGAAGATTTGAGAATAAATTAATGTGCTGAAATATGAAAGGATATATGTGTGAGACAGAAAGAGATAAATATAGTAAGAGTGTGTGATGCTGTTTTGTTAGGTGTTGAATAGGTTCTGGCTAATAGCGACCCTATGCACAACAAAATACAACACTGCAGATCCTGTGCCATCCTCACAATTGTTATTAGACTTGAAGACATTGTTGCTCACACTGTGCCGATCCTTCTCACTGGGAGTTTTCCTATTTTTTTGTAGACCGTCTACTTTACCAAGGCTGTAAATCTTTATTGAAGCATAAAGCCTCATCTTTCTCTCATGGAGTTGCTGATGGATTTGAACTGTTGGCCTTTCTATTAACAGCCCAACACATAACCACTACACCACCAGGGTCTCATGCACACATAAACATATATGTAGAAATAAGAATACAGGATCTATCTGTATGCATCCTAATTTTATCCTCTCCTAAAATGACTAACTCAAATTTTACTCATTTATATTTTATGATCTGTGTCTCTATATTATCACTTTCAAAATATTTAGATAATGTGAAGACACTGAGGCATAGGAAGATTAAACAACTAAATTGCCCAAGCTTTTACAAATAATAACTAACAGCACTGACATTTGAACCCTAGAAGTCTGACTCTAGAATTCATGTTCTAAACCACTGTGCGATACTGCCTTATAATAAGGATCAACATTACCTGGTTACTATCATGGATTGAAGGAGCTATGGTAGCACAGTGGATTACAAGCTGAACTACTAACCAAAAGGTCAGCAATTCGAATCTACCAGATGATCTGAAGGAGAAAGATGAGGTTTTCTGCTCCCATAAAGATGTAAAGCCTTGGAAACCCTATATAGGGTCTCTCTGAGTCGGAACCAACACCAAGGTCCATAACTACCAACACCACCATGGATTGAATTGTGTACCCCCAAAATATGTGTCAACTTGGCTAGGCCATGATTCTCATTGGCAGAATATAGTGATGCAATTTGGCAGTTATGTAATGATGTGACCATCCTCTGTGATGTGATTGGATGGGATCACTTAATTAGTTGTAAAATGTTTAAGATAGCATGAAACATCCTTACTCAGGTCACAACCCTGATCCAATGAAAGGGGAGTTCCCATGGAGTGTGGCCCACATCCTCTATTATCTTAAAAGAGATAAAAGGAGAGAGAAGTAGTAGAGGAAAAGGATCTACCACCACCGATAAAGTAGCCCTGGTGTGGCACCTTGGGACAAACCTCAAGGTCAGTTTAAAGTGCTAGGTCAGTTGTTCAAACTCACCAGTCTCTCCTAGGAAACTGTATACAGGGTCTTTATGAGTCAGAACCGACTCAACGGCACACAACAGCAATAGCAGCAAGCACCAAAAAAGAACTAAGAGTGGAGATTATCTTTTCGACCCAAGGTTCCTGTGGTAGGAACCTCCTCGAACCAGGAGATACAGAAAGAGAAAGCCTTCCTGCAGAAATCAAGGAATTTGGATGTCTAGACTCCCAATGTGGAACACTTTAACAAAGTTGGGAACTTTAACAAACAGAAATCTATTTTGAATTTTGTTCCACATTGTTGTTGTTAGGTGCCATCAAGTTGGTATCGACTCATAGCAACACTATGCACAACAGAACGAAGCACTGCCCAGTACTGGACCAACCTCACAATTGCTGCCATGTTTGAGCCCATTGATGCTGCCATACTGTCAATCCATCTTGCTGGGAGACTTCCTCTTTTTCTCTAACCCTTCACCTTACCAAACAGGATATCCTTCTCCAGTGACTGGTCCTTCTTGATAATATGTTCAAAGTATGAGAGACAAAGTCTGGCCATCCTGACTTCCAAAAAGAAGCACTCTGGCTGTACTTCTTCCAACACAGATCTGTTTATTCTTTCAATATAATAGTCCATGATATTTTCAATATTCTCCTCAAACACTGTAACTCAAATGCATCAATTCTATGGTTTTCTTAGCTCACTGTATAACTTTCGCATGCATATAAGGTTATTGAAAATACCATGACTTCGTTCAGATTCACCTTAGTCCTCAAACTGACATCTTTGCTCTTAAACACTTTTTAAGAGGTCTTGTGCAGCAGATTTGCCTAATGTAATACATTGTTTGATTTCTTGATTGCTGCTTCCATGAGTATTGATGGTTGATCTGAACAAAATGAAGTCTTTAGCAACTTCAAACTGTTCTCCATTTATATGTTGTTGTTGGTAAGTGCCATGGAGTCGATTCCAACCCATAGTGACCCTGTAAATGGTTTCCAAGGTGCAGCTGGTGAGCTTGAACCACCAACCTTGCAGTTCAAACCAACGTTGCAGTCCAGAGCATTAATCCACAGCACCACACGAGGACGGATATTGTTTATTGATCCTGTTGGGATTACTTTTGTTTTCTTTACATTGAGATACAACTGCTACTGAAGAGTTTGATCTTCATCAAGTGTATTTGATCTTCAGCAATAATTTTTCTTCATATAATCTAGCTTCTTGGATTTTGCTGTGTCTAGCGTAGTGGTTACAAATTGGGCTGCTAATCTCACAGTCAGCAATTTGAAACTACCAGCTCCAAGGGAGAAATGGAAGAAAGATGAGACTTTCTTCTCCTGTAAAGATTTACAGCCTCAGAAACCATGTACAGGGTCTCTATAAGTCGGAACTGATTCCACAGCATATAACAACAACAGCATTCTAGACTGTAAATGGAAGTCCAAGTGCCCATATACAGAAAACTAACTACAAGGCAGTTAACTCTTATGAGTCCATTTACAGAGAGCTAGGTACATCGCAGAGGAGTCCAACATGTCCATATAAAGAGAGCTAGATACACAGAAGATGAGTCCATCAAGTCCATATACATAAAGCTAGCTACATGGCAAATGAGTTCAGTATGTCCATATAAAGGGAGCTAGTTCCATGGCAGACCAATCCAAAATGTTCATATACAGATAGCTAGCTAAATGCCAGATAAATCCAACCTGCACATATACAGAGAGTGAGCCACATAACAGATGAGTTCTACATGTCCATATATAGAGAGCTAGCTACAGGGCAGGTAAGTTCAACAATTACATATACAGAGAGCTAGCTACATGGCAGTTTAGTCAATAATGTCCATATACAGAGAGCTAGCTCCGTGGTAGAAAAGTCCATCTTTTCCACATAAAGAGACCTAACTACATCGTAGATGACTTCAAAGTGTCCATATAGAGAGAGCTAGCTACATGGCAGATAACTTCAACTATTCCATATACAGAGAGCTAGCTACATGGCAGTTAAGTACTACACGTCCATATACAAAGAGATAGGTACATGGCAGATGAGTCCAACTAGCTACAAGGCAAAGGGGTTTAACATGTGCCTATATATAGAGAAAGCTACATGGCAGAGGAGTCAAACATGTCCATATACAGAGAGCTAGCTACATGGCAGATGAATCCAAAATATCCATATATAGAGCCCTAGCTAGATGGCAGACAAGTCCAAAATGTCTATATACAGAGCACTAGCTACATAGCAGATAAGTCCAAAATGTGCATGTACAAAAAGTTAGCTACATTCCAGATGTGTCCAACATGTCCACATACAAAGATCTAGCTATGTAGCAGATGAATCCAACATGTCGATATACAGAGAGTTAGCTAGGTGGCAGATGAGTATAACATGTCCATATACAGAGAGCTAGCTACATGGTAGATGAATCCAACGTGTCCATATAGAGAGAGCTAGCTCCATGGCAGATGAGTTCAATATGGCTATATACAGAGAGCTAGCTACTTGGAAACTAATTACAGCATGTTCATATACAGAATGGAAGCTACATGGCAGCTAATCCCAACGAGTCCATATACAAAAGCTAGCTACATCACCGATGAGTCCAACATGTCCATATACAGAGAGCTAGATACGTCACATATAAATCCAAAATGTACATATACAGCGAACTAGCTACATAGCAGATGAGTCCATCATGTCCATATACAGAGAGCTAGCTATAGCTACATGGCAGGCAATCCACAATGTCCATATACAGAGAGTTAACTACATAGCAGATGAGTCCAACATATCGATATACACAGAACTAGTTACATGGCAGATGAGTCCAATATGTTCCTAAACAGAAAGCATGCTATATGGCAGATGAGTCCAACATATCTATATAGAGAGATGTAGCTACATGGAAGACAAATTCAAAATGTTCATATACAGAGAGGTAGCTTCATGGCAAACGAGTCCAAAATGTCCATATTTAGAGCGCTAGCTACATGGCAGTTAAGTCCAACATCTCCATATACAGAGAGCTAGTTACATGGCACACGAGTTCGACATGTAAATATACAGAAAGCTAGCTACCTGGCAGACGAATCCAAAATATCCATAGCTTCATGGCAGACAAGTCCAAATTGTCCATATATAGAGAACTAGCTACATGGAAGATAAGTCCTTCATGTCCATATACAGAAAGCTAACTACGTGTCAGATGAATCCAACATGTGGATATATATATAGAGATAGCTACATGGCAGTTGATTCCAACATATCCTTACACAGAGAACTAATTACCGGTCATACAAGTACAATATGTCCATATACAGACAGCTGGCTAAATGGCAGATAAGCTCAACATGTCCATATACACATTGTTAGTTACAAGGCAGATGAGTCCAACATGTCCATTACAGAGAGCTAGCTACATTGCCGACAAATCCAAAATGTGTGTATACAGAGAGGTCGCTATGGGATAGACAAATCCAAAATGTCCGTATACAGAGAGCTAGCTACATGGCAATTCAATACAACATGTACATAAACAGAGATGAAGCTGCATAGCAGATGAGTCCAACATGTCCATTTAGAGAGAACTAGCTCCATTGCAGACATGTCCAAAATGTCCATTCACAGAGTGCTAGCTACATGGCAGATAGGTCCCACATGTCCATATACAGAAAGCTAGCTAGATGGCAGAGGAATCCAACATGTTGATAAACAGAGCTAGCTACATGGCAGACTAATCCCAAATGTCCATATACAAATAGGTAGCTACATGGCAGAAAAGTCCAAAATATCCATCTACAGAGAACTAGTTACATGTCAGACATGTCCAATATTTCCATGTACAGACAATCTAAATAGCAAATAAGTCCAACCTGTCCATATACAGAGAGCAAGCTACATGGCAGAGAAGTCCAACATGACGATACACAGAGAGCTAGATTCATGGCGGATGAGTCCAAAGTGTCCATAAACAGAGAGCTAGCTGAATGGTAGATGAGTCCAGCATGTCCATATACACAGAGCAAGCTACATGGCAGATGAGTCCAGCATGTCTATATAGAGAGCTAGCTACATGTAAGATGAGTCCAACATGTCCATATACATAGAGCCAGCTACATGTTAGAAGTGTTCAACATATCCATATACAGAGAGCTAGCTATAATACAGATTAACCCTATGTTAATATGTCCTCATACAGAGAGTTAGCTATAGAGTAGATGAGTCCAACATGTCCATATAAAGGGAGGTCGCTACATGACAGATAAGTTCAAATGTCCATATACAGAGTACTAGCTGCTTGGCAGATGAGTTCATCATGTCCACATACAAAGAGTTGGCTACATAGCAAATGACTCCAAGATGTCCATAAACAGAGAGATAGTTACATGGCAGACATGTCCAAAATATCCATATACACAGAGCTAGCTGTATGGCAGATGAGACCAACATATCCATATACAGTGAGCTCACTACATTGCAAACAACTCCAAAATGTTTATGTACAGAGAGCTAGCTATATGGCGGATGAGTCCAGCCTGTTCATATAGAAAGTGATAGCTATATAGCAAATGAGTCCAATGGGTCCATATACAAAGAGCTAGCTACATTGTAGAGGAGTCCAACATGTCCATATACAGAGAGCTTGCTACATGGCAGATGAGTCCAAGTTCTCCTTATATTGAGAGCTAACTCCATGACAGAAAAGGACAACATGTCTATTTACAGAGAGGTAGCTCTTTGGTAGATGAGTCCAATATGTTTATATATCGAAAGTGAGCTACATGCCAGCTAATTCCAACATGTCCATATACTGAGAGCTATCTACATGTCAGATGAGTCCAAAATGTCCATATACAGAGAAAACTAAATGATAGATGAGTCAAACATGTCCATATACAGACAGATAGCTACATGGCAGATGAGTCCATCATGTCATATACAAAGAGCTAGCTACATGGCAGATGAGTCCATCATGTCCATATACACAGAACTAGTTTTGTGTCAGATTAGTCTAATATGTCCATATAGAGAAAGCTGGCTACGTGGCAGATGAGTCCAACATATCCATGTACAGAGAGTTAGTTATATGGATTATGAATCCAAAATGTCCATATACAGAGAGGTAGCTACATCACAAACAAGTCCAAAATGTCAATATACAGAGAGCTAACTACATGGCAGATGAATACAACATGTCTACATACAGAAAAATATCTACATGTCAGATGAGTCCAACATATCCATATATGGAGAGCTAGCTACATGGCAAAAAAATCCAAAATATCCATATAAAGAGACCTAGGTATATGGCAGATGAGTCCAAACTGTCCATATACAGAAAGGTAGCTACATGGGAGATGAGTCCAATCTGTCCATATATAGAGCGCTAACTACATGGCAGAGAAGTCCAACATGTCCATGTACAGAGAGCTAGCTACATGAAAGATAAGTCCAACATGTCCATATACTGAGAGCTAGCTACATGGTGGATAAGTCTAAAATATCCATATACAGAGAGCTAGCTACATGTAAGATGAGCCCAACATCACCATAAACAGAGAGCTAGCTACATCGCAGATTAATCCATTATGTCTATATACAGAGAGATAGCTATATAGTAGATGAGTCCAACATGTCCATATAGAGAGAGCTAGCTACACAGCAGATGAGTCCAAGATGTCAATATAGAGAGAGTTAGTTACATGACAGACAAGTCCAAAATGTGCATGCACAGAAAGCTAGCTACATGGCAGATGGTCCAACATGTCCATATACAGAGTGCTCGTTTCACTGCAAACAACTCCAAAATGTGCATGTACTGAGAGCTAGCAATATGGAAGATATGTCCAACATATCCATATACAGAGGGCTGGCTACATAGCAGAGGAGTCCAACATGTCTATATACAGAGAGTAATCAACACAGCAGCTAAATCAAGCAAGCACATACAGAGAGAGAGCTGGCTACATAGCAGATGAGTCTAACCTGTCCATATACAGAGAGCTGAGTATATGAATCACAAATCCAAAATGTCCATATACAGAGTGGTAGTTACATGGCAGACAAGTAAAAAAGGCAATATACAGAGAGCTAGCTACATGGCAGATGAATCCTTCATGTCTATATACAGAGAAATGTCTACATAGCAGATGAGTCCAACATGTCCATATATGGAGAGCCAGGTACATGACAGATGAGTCCAACATGATGATATACAGAGTGCTCACTACATGGCACACAAGTCAAAAATATCCACATACAGAGAGCTAGCTACATGGCAGATGACTCAATCATGTCCATAAGCAATAAGCTAGCTAAATGTCAGACAATTCAAAATGTCCATATACAGAGTGCTAGCTATTTGGCAGATGAGTCCAATATGTACTTATACAGAAAGCTAGCTACGTGGCAGACAAGTCCAACATATCCATATACAGAGAGCTAACTACATGGAATTCATATCAAAAATGTCCATATACAGACAGCTAGCTACATGTTAGACAAGTTCGAAATGTTCATGTAAAGAGAGCTATCTACATGGCAGATGATTCCAACATGTCCATATACAGAGAGCTAGCTACATGGAAGATGAGTCCTACCTGTCCATAAAGAGTGAGATATCTACATGGCAGATGAGTCCAACTTCTCCATATATACAGAGCTAGCTACATGGTAGAGGAGTCCAACATGTCCATATACAGAGAACTAGATACATGGTGGAGGAGTTCAAAATGTCCATATACAGAGAGCTAGCTGAATGGCAGATGAGCCCAACATGTCCATTTACAGAGAGCTAACAATATGTAAGATGAGTCCAACATGTCCACATACATAGAGCGAGCTAAATGTTAGATGTGTTCAGCATGTCTAAATACAGAGAGCTAGCTACATCACAGATTAATCCAATATGTCCATATACAGTGAGTTAGCTATATAGCAAATAAGTCCAACATGTCCATATGCACAGAGCTAGCTAATTGGCAGATAATTCAAAATGCCATATGCAGGGAGCTACCTACATGGCAGATGTGTCCAACATGTCCATATACAAAGCACTAGTTACAAGGCAGATGAGTCCAACAGGTGCATATACAGAGAGCTAACTACATAGCAAATGAATCCAAAATATCCATACACAGATAGGTAGCTGCATATCAGAAAAGTCTGAAATGTCCATATATAGAGAGCTTGCTACATGACAGATAAGTTCAGCATGTCCATATACAGAGTACTAGCTACTTGGGAGATGAGTCCAACATGTCCATATACAGAGAGCTAGCTACATGGCAGATCTGTCCAACATGTCCATATACAGAGAG
>NW_006409055.1:507916-510403 GCF_000296735.1 Chrysochloris asiatica | reverse complement strand
TGTCCACTTACAGAGAGGTAGCTACATGTCAGATCAATCCAACATGTCCATATACAGAGAGCTAGCTACATAGTAGATGATAATATCATGTCCATATACATAGAGCTAGCTAAATGACAGGAAATCCCAAATGTCCATATAAAGAGAGGTAGTTATTTGTCAGATGAGTCCAATATGTCCATATACAGAATGCTAGCTACATGGCAGATGAGTCCAAAATATCCATACACAGAGAGCTAACTACATGGAATTTGAATCCAAAATGACCATATACAGAGAGGAAGCTACATGGTAGTCCAGTCCAAAATGTGCATGTACAATGAGCTAGCTACATGGCAGATGTGACCTACATGTCCACATACAGAGAGCAAGGTACACAGGAGATGAAACCAACATGTTCATATATGGACAGCTTGCTACCTGGCAGATACGTCCATAATGTGCATGTAAAGAGCTAGCTATATAGCAGATGATACTACCAGGTCCATATACTGAGAAATTGCTACATGTCAGATGAGTCCAACCTGTCCATAAAGAGAGAGATGTCTACATGTTAGATGAGTCCAACCTGTCCATATACAGAGAGCTAGATACATGGCAGAGGTGTACAACACATACATATACAGAGAGCTAGCTACATGGCAGACGAGTCCAAAATGTCCATATACAAAGAGCTAGATACATGGTGGATGAGTATAACATGTCCATATCCAGACAGCTAACTACATGGCAGATGAGTCCACAATGTCCATATACATAGAGCAAGGTTCATGTTATATGAGTCCAACATGTCCATATACAAAGAGCAAGCTACATTGCAGATTAATACAATATGTTCATATACAGACAGCTAGCAATTTAGCAGATGAGTCCAACATGTCCACGTACAGAGAGCTAGCTACATAGCAGAGGAGTCCAAGATGTCCATATACAGAGAGTTAGTTACATGGCAGACAAGTCTAAAATGTCCAAGTACAGAAAGCTAGCTACGTGGCAGATGCGTCCAACATGCCCATATATAGAGTGCTCGCTACATTGCACACAACTCCAAAATGTGCATGTATTGAGAGCTAGCTTAAGGGCAGATGAGTCCAACATGTCCATATACAGACAGCTAGCTACATGGCAGATGATTCCAACCTGTCCATGTATAGAGAATAAGCTACATGGCAGCTATATCCAACATGTCCATATAGAGAGAGCTCGCTATATGGCAGATGAGTCCAACCTGTCCATATAAAGAGAGAGCTACATGGCAGATGAGTCCAACATGTCCACATACAGAGAGCTAGCTACGTGCCAAATAAGTCCAACCTGTCCATAAAGATAGAGATATCTATATGTCAGATGAGTCCAACCTGTCCATATTCAGAGAGCTAGCTATATGGCAGAGGAGTCCAACATGTGCATATACAGAGAGCTAGCTACATGGCAGATAAGACCAAAATGTCCATATACAAAGAGAGAGGTTCATGTTATATGAGTCCAACATGTCCATATATAGAGAGTGCTCGCTACATTGCAGACAACTCCAAAATGTGCTTGTGTTGAGAGCTAGTTTAATGGCAGATGAGTACAACATGTCCATGTATAGACAGCTAGCTACATGGTAGATGAGTCCAACATGTCTATATACAGAGAGCTAGTTACATGGCAGCTAAATCCAACCTGTCCATATAGAGAGAGCTAGCAACCTGGCAGATGAGTTCAACCTGTCCAAAAAGATAGAGATATCTACATGTCAGATGAGTCCAACCTGTCCATATTCAGAGAGCTAGCTACATGGCCGATGAGTCCACAATGTCCATATACATAGGGTGAGGTTCATGTTATATGAGTCCAACATATCCATAAAGAGAGAACAATCTACATTACAGATTAATACAATATGTCCATTTACAGACACTTTGCTATATAGCAGATGAATCCAACACGTCCACATACAGAGAGCTAGCTACATAGCAGATGAGTCCAAGATGTCCATATACAGAGAGTTAGTTACATGGAAGACAATTCCAAAATTCCCATGTACAGAAAGCTAGCTACATGGCAGATGCATCCAAAATGTCCATATATAGAGTGCTCGCTACATTGCACACAACTCCAAAATGTGCATGTATTGAGAGCTAGCTTGATGGCAGATGAGTCCAACCTGTCCATATACAGAGCGCTAGCTACATGGCAGAGGAGTCCAACATGTCCATATACAGAGAGTAAGCTACAGGGCAGCTAAATCCAACAAGCCTATATAGAGAGAGCTTCCTACATGGCAGATGAGTCCAACCTGTCCATATACAGAGTGCAAGCTACATGGCAGGTAAGTCCAACATGCCCATATACAGAGAGATAGCTAAATGACAGAGAACCCAAAATGTCCATATACAGAGAGCTACAACATGGCAGATGAGTCCAACATGTCCAAATACAGAGAGCTAGCTACATGTCAGGTGAATGGTAAATGTACATATACAGACAGATAGCTACATG
>NW_006409055.1:472019-506303 GCF_000296735.1 Chrysochloris asiatica | reverse complement strand
TCCTAAAATGCTATTGAACTAAGGTCTAAACATGTTCAGATAACACAAATCTACTTATACAGTGAATATCATTAAACTAAAAGTCTAAACTGGACATTTTGAATCTTTATATCCCAAAACAATATCCTATTTTGTAAACCTTTAACTATTTATTCGTGGATGGTGAGAGCAAGACTAATCGTCCTAGAAAGTTGAGTTACATGGTTACACAAGGGACGCGGTGGAGAGGGCACTAGAATTATCATATCTTAACAATGCAGTGATTCCTAATATGAGAGCAATAACAAAACATGTGTCAGGTTAAAAGGCCAGGCCAGCACAATGCATGGCCTCACTTCTGAAACATTAACAGGTAATAAAATATATGATAGTTAATGAACACTTACAACAATTGGTAACATCTGTTAACTCCCCATTCCCCACACCCTACAAGGAAAGCAACAGAAAATCTCTGGAGTTTAAACAGTCCTTAAAGGGTTAAACAGTTCTTAAAATCTTCTCAGCTGTGGAAACGGCAGGCTGGCTCCTTGACGGAGGGGCTGTAATTGAGATGCACATGAATTCGCTCCTTCAAATGGGTCCTCGCTATAGGTTCAAATCAGTCCGGCTGGAATTGGTGTTGAAGAGTCTTTGTTCTGAAAAATAGCCTAAAACTTTTGTTCTTTTTGATTAATAATATATTTAAAATACTAGAATCAGAAAACAGAGGAGAGGAGATTAATCGCAGGTGAATCACGAATTGAGAATGGCTAGCATAGCTCAGAAGAGTTTAAAAGGACTGATAGCCTAAATCCTGCTTGCCATTTTGGGATTTTATCTTTATAGGAGCAGGCTCTCCTTGTAAAGTTCTTCCTAACCCTTCTCCTGGGACGAAGCCCCTCTGCATCATTTGCTGGACAGCAGGATCATTGGAGGAAATGAGCAGAGTGCCTATTTGATCTAAAATATCTCTACCCCATAAAGTAAGAGGCAGAGAAGACACAATGAATGGTTGAAAAGTACCAGTATGTTCTTCATCTTTCCAATGTAGAATGCTAGAACTTTGAGCAACATTAGAAGCTTTACCTATACCAACTAGGCAAGAAGGGGTAGGGGTATTGGGCCAGGAGGAAGGCCAGTCCTGTCCAGCAATACACGAGATATCTGCTCTAGTGTTTAAAACTCCCTCTATACATTTGCCTTCAATCATTAGGGTCCTAGTGGGACGACCTCTTTTAATTTTCTCTACCCAAAAGACCAGATCACTGGAGCCAAAGGCAGCATCATTTCGAGGGGTGTTGGTGAGGGTTAAGCCATGTTTAACAACAGGAAATAGAAGTAATTGGGCAATGCATTGACCAGCATATATCTGTTGAGTTTTTGTAGGAGGCTTAATTAAAATGTTTAATTCTCCAGTATAGTCTGCATCTATTACTCCTGGCAATACAAGGATGCCTTGTACAAAAGCAGAGCTTCTTCCAATAACTAGACCTACACTTTCAGGGGGAAGAGGGCTAAAAATACCAGTTGGAATTTTCATAACTGGTGAGTCTGGAGTTACTATGACTGAGGAGGAGGCACACAAGTCAAATTCTGCGCTCCTTAATGTGGCTCTGAGGCCGACGATTGTGTTTGGAGTAGTTCTGGCCTGAAGGGATTGGTCAGCGACATCCCCATTATTTGAGGGGCCTGAGACTGGGCCCAAAGGTGGTTTCCCTGCATTTGCTGTTGAGGCCTCAAAGGGGTACCATTTTTATGAAATTTAGATATACAATCTCTCTTCCAATGATATCCTTTCCCACATCTAGGGCAGAGGGTGGCAGGGGCCCCTCTTGCAGATTATAGCTGGGGTGGGTGGGTGGTAGAAAACACACCCTTCCCCTGAGGGCAATATCGCTGGAAGTGCCCTGGGTTACTACAGGAAAAACATACTCCTCCAGGAAAATTTCCTTGCAAGGTGGCAGCAATTGCCAGGCCCTGAGCCACAGATGGGGAGAAATCAGCACATAAATGAACATAATCACCTATAGTAGCATCTCTTGCACAGGTTTTAAGGAGAGCCTGACAGGTTTTGTTAGCATTCTCATAGGCAAGTAGTTTTATAACCAAGTCAGCAGCAGTAGTATTGGCCACCATCTTCATGACCACATCAGTCAGACGAGCTATAAAATCAGCATAAGGTTCAGTAGGGCTTTGTCTAATTTCAGACCAAGGTGTAACATGGTTTTCTGAGGAAGAGAGAGTACGCCAAGCTCTTAAATCACAAATGGAGATTTCTCTCAAAATATTTCTAGGAATTTGCAGTTGCCGATCTAATTAGGCCCATCTTCCTATTTCCATATAAACAGGGAATCCCTTGAGTTCATATTCATCAGCTATAACATCTTTTTCAGAAAGCAATTTTTTAACCTCATCTTCGTAGTTAATTTTCCACATTAAAAATTGTCCCCCAGATAAATAGGGACGAGCTACGGTTTGCCAATCAGAAGGGGTGAGGTGTGAGCCAGATAAGGTTTCTAGCAGTGAGAGGACATATGGTGCAGTAGGACCATAGTTAGTGGAACCTTCTTTCAAATATTTTAGTATAATAAGAGAGACTGGATCCCAGTCCGGTTCATCCTCTTTATCGTAAATGACGGGGAAAGAAAAGAAGGGGTCATCCAGCCAGCGGGCCTCTTTCATAGCTGCATGGAGGCAGGAACGCCGAGACACAGCCTCACTTTTGCCTAAGTAGTAGACAGCTGTAATTAGAAGACCAGTCTAGCTCATTATAACGAGTAGCTTTCTCCTCTACAGTAAACTCATTCTTGGGACTTAGTTTCTCACAGTCTGAACTAGAAGAGTCAGACAGCTCTTGCAAGTCAGATAAATCTGCTATACGCTTAGGGGTTGGGTGTTTTTTTAGCAAACTTTTTCAGTTTTGTTTTATTTAGGAGTGATGAAGGCTCATCATAACCCCGAAAATCATTCTCAGAATCGTCAGGTAAATCAGCAATTTCAGCATGAGTAAGCGCTTGTTTAACAATATACCAATACGTGATTGCATTTTCAGGAATCGGGTCGTCACTATAATCTCTGTGATCTATAAGCCACAGTTTCATATCATGTCCTATTCTTTCCCAATCGGCTTCAGCGAATGTTCCATTATCAGGAAACCAGGGACTAATCATCTGAATAAACTTAGAAAAATCAGACAAGTTTCCTTCATCAACGTGAATTCCCTTTTTTTGCAGAAGCTTCTTAAGGATTTTAAGATACATAAAATGAGAGCTGGATTCTACCTGACCCCTGCTTTTCAATCCCTTCCTGTTAGTGTCCTTACCAGACCGAGCACAATCAGTTACCCCAATCTTCGAGCCCCACGTTGGGCGCCATTCTGCCGGGGTCTGGCCTCGGCAAGGGGGTGAGGACCCGAAGATGGGGTGTCCGGTGATGTTGGTGAGAGAGAGAGAGAAAAAAAAAAAACAGATACAGAGAAAACAGATACAAAGAAGACAGACACCCAGGCTTGATGTAAGCTGCCAGACAGACTGCTCAGTGGCTGACATTTTCCCTTCTCAGACTAACTCTAGGTGGGATGTCTGGAGAGGCGAGAGAGAAAAGAAACACTCGGAGACCAGAGTAGATGCAAAACCGGCAGACAGCCTCTTCATACCCTGCAAGCAATAATGCCCCGCAAGCAATAATGCCCTGAAAGCAATAATGCCCGCAGACTTAAGTCTGCGTCCGTATTTTATTTCCTCTCTTTCAGGGAGGGATCTTTACAGAAGAAGAATGGTATTATTCAGACAAGACAATCTTTAAGATAAGTTAAGCCAGTAAACCTTACTTAAACCAATATTCTTTTCTTCCTTACTGGGTTTAACCTTCACTTGTATCAAACTGATTGAACACAGGGTGGTTCGAGGGAGTTGTCCCCCTTGTCCTTAATCCCGTATTCCCAGAATTTACCACTCCACCCCAAGTGAATATACCCCAGGCAGTTCCTCTCCAGAGCCTCCCTGCTTAATCCCAGTAAACCTGTCCTTGTTCGTCCTCTGAGGAAGTTTTACTGCCTTGGTTCTAGGGGGAAAATCTTGACCTTAGAAACTTAGGGGAATATTGCATTTCTCTGTGGACATCCAGGGCTCATGTTTGAAATTAAATAAATATAACTGAACACTAAGATGAAAAACAATTTGCTATTAACTGCCAAGTGGCTAGATCTGTTACACTCGGGCCTATAGGGCTTCGAACCTCTGCACGGTCTGCAACACCAGATGAGTACAAGATGTCCATATACAAAGAGTTAGTTACATGGCAGATGCATCCAAATATCCATATACACAGAGCTAGTTGCATGGCAGATGAGACCAAGATATCCATTTACAGAGTCCTTGCTACATTGCAGACAACTGTAAAATGTGCATGTACAGAGAGCTAGCTATATGGCAGAATAATCAGCCTGTCCATATAGAAAGACATAACTACATGGCAGAGGAGTGCAACATGTCCTTATACTGAGTGCTAACTCCATGAAAGGAAAGGCCATGGTAGATGAGTCCAATCTGTCTATATCCTGAGAGCTAGCTACTTGGCAGCTTATTCCAACATGTCCATATACTGAGAGCTAGCTACATGTCAGACGATATCAAAATGTCCATATACAGAGAGAATTAAATGGTAGATGAGTCAAACATGTCCATATACAGAGAGATAGCTACATGGCAGACAATCCAAAATGTACATATACAGAGATCTAACTACATGGCAGATGAGTCCATCATGTCCATATACACAGAACTAGGTACATGTTACATGAGTCTAATATGCCCAAATAGAGAAAGCTAACTACATTGCACATGAGTCTAACATATCCATATACAGATAGTTAGGTATATGGAAGACGAATCCAAAATGTCCATATACAGAGATCTAGCTACATGGCAGATGAATTCAACATGTCTATATACAGAGAAATATCTACATGGCAGATGAGACCAACATGTCCGTATATGGAGAGCTAGCTACATGCAGACAAATCCAAAATATCCATATATAGAGAGCTAGCTACATGGTAGACGAGTCCAAAATGCCCACATACAGAGAGCTAGCTACATGGGACATGAGTCCAACATGTCCATATACAGAGAGCAAGCTACATGGGAGAGGAGTCCAACATGTCCATATACAGAGAGCTAATTAGATAGCAGATGACTCCATCATGTCCGTATACAGTGAGCTAAATAAATGGCAGACAATCCAATATGTCCATATACAGAAAGCTAGCTATGTGGCAGATGAATCCAACATATCCGTATAGAGAGTGTTAACTACATGGAATTCAAATCCAATTTGTTCATATACAGACAGCTACTTACATGGCACAGAAGTCCAAAATGTGCATTTAAAGAGAGCTAGCTACATGGCAGATGATTCCATCATGTCCACATACAGAGTGCTAGCTAGCTACATGGCAGATGAGCCCAACCTGTCCATATAAAGACAGCTGGCTACATGGCAGAGGAGTCCAACATATCCATATACAGAGAGCTAAATACAAGGTGGATTAGTTCAAAATGTCCATATACAGAGTGCTAGCTGAATGGCAAAGGAGTCCAAAATGTCCATATACATAGTACAAGCTAAATATTAGATGAGTCTAACATGTCGATATACAGAGATATAGCTACATTGCAGATTAATCCAATATATCCATATCCAGAGAGTTAGCTATATAGCAGATGAGTACAGCATGTTCACATACAGAGAGGTAGTTACATAGCAGATGAGTCCAAGATGTCCATATACAGAGTTAGTCACATGGCAGGCCCGTCTAAAATATCCATATACACAGAGCTAGCTGCATGGCAGATGAGTCCAACATATCCAAATACACAGAGCTCACTACATTGCAGACAACACCAAAACATGCATGTACAGAGAGCTAGCTATATGGCAGATGAGTCCAACCTGTACATATAGAAAAAGATAGCTATATGGCACATGAGCCCAACTTGTCCATATACAGAGAACTAGAAACATGGCGGATGAGTCCAACATGTCCATACAGAGAAAGCTAGCTACATCACAGATTAATTCAATATATCCATATGCAAAGAGTTAGCTATATAGCAGATGAGTCCAACATGTCCACATACAGAGAGCTAGCTACATAGCAGATGAGTCCAAGATGTCCATATACAGAGATAGTTACATGGCAAACATGTCTAAAATATCCATATACACAGAGATTGCTGCATGACTAATGAGTCCAACATATCCATATACAAAGAGCTCACTACATTGCAGTTAACGCCAAAAAGTGCATGTACAGAGAGCTAGCTATATGGCAGATTAGTCAAACCTGTATATATAGAAAGAGATAGCTACATGGCAGATGAGTCCAACCTGTCCATATACAGAGAGCTAGCTACATGGCAGACGAATCCAACATGTGCATATACAGAGAGTAAACTACATGGTAGCAAAATCCAACATGTCCATAGAGAGAGAGCTAGCTACATGACAGATGAGTCCAACTTGTCCATATAAACAGAGAGCTACATGGCAGATGAGTCAAACATGTCATTATATAGAGAGATAGCTACATGGCAGATGAGTCCAACATAGATGCCTATGTAGTGGGCAGTGGCAGGCCGAGAACATTCCAATCTTGAGAGAATGACAACAATGGACTGATGGTGCCAGCAGACTTGCCCCATACAGATTATCACAACCCTTCCATTTGTAAAATACACTACCTGAGAAGTGCAGCAGAACCAAGTGTGCTGTATGCTTTCTAAAGGAGTTTAGAGATGAGTCCAACATGTTCATATACAGAAAGCTACCTACATGGCAGTTGAGTCCAACATTTTCATACACAGAGAGCTATCTACATTGCAGGTGAACGCAAAATGTTTATATTCAGACAGGTAGCTACATGACATATGAGTCCATCTTGTCCATATATTGAGAGGAAGCTACATGGCAGATAAGTCCAGCATGTCCATATACTGAGAGGAAGTTACATGACAGATAAGTCCATCATATCCATTACATACAGCTAGCTACATGGCAGATGTGTCCATAATTTCCATATAGAGAGAGCTAGCTACATGGCAGATGAGTCCAAACTGCCCATATACAGACAGAACTAAATGGCAGTTGAGTCCAACATGTCCATATAAAGAGAGATAGCTACATGGCAGATGAGTCCAAAATGTCCATAAACAAAGAGTTAGCGATGTTCCAGTTTGTCACGGTGGCCAGACGGCACAGGTGAGAGGGGCTCCAGGTTCAGGGGAGAGGAACTCGCGAGGGAGGCCTAACTGGGGCGAACCCACACCCTTGCAGCCACAATAAATTTCGGTACTTCAGAATCTTAAACCCACTTTTTTGAGAAATCACCGTACTGAGTAATTACTGGCTTTTTAGACTTGTGCCTGCCGCAGCATGCAGCTGCAACCCCAGCTCCTTTGGGCTTGGGGGCTGGGCGGAACCCGTTAGTGCGGACCCTCCAGAGGTAGGGGGCCTCGAACAGGGAGAACCACTGAAGATGGGGGGAGGATATGGCGGGGGACATCTGCCCTAGAGTGGGATTTTGGTGTATACAGTGGGCAGAGAGAAGTTAGTTTAAAACAACAACAACAAACAGACGAACAGGAAAAGAGGAGAAGTGGTGAATGTCTGACGTAAACAGGCGCAGACTGTGCTGGCCCAACCGAGCGACCTCTACCCTGCTCAATTGAGCCATGTTCACCCACTCGCGAACTCTATCTGTGTCTCTCTTTTTTAAGCTGGGTTAGCAAGAGTCCCAGCGTGACTCTGAGGGAGAGGGTGCCACTACAGAGTCCTTTGAACTGCAGGGTCGGGGGTTCAAGCTCACCAACTGTTCCTCAGGAACCCTATCTGGGTCTCCCTTTTTTTAGCTGGTTTAGCAGGAGTCCCAGCGTGGCTCTGAGGGCTGGGACGCCACTACAGAGTCCTTTGAACTGCAGGGTCGGGGGTTCAAGCTCACCAACTGTTCCTCAGGAACCCTATCTGGGTCTCCCTTTTTTTAGCTGGTTTAGCAGGAGTCCCAGCATGGCTCTGAGGGCGAGGGCGCCATTACAGAGTCTTTTGAACTGCAGGGTCCGGGGTTCAAGTACACCAACTGCTCCATAGAAACCCTATAAAGGGTCATTACGGTTTGCAATAGACTCAACAGCGCCTAACAACCAGTAGAGGAGGGCAGAGTGACCGAAAGAGGGTTAGGACATTAAAGACATACCTACATTAAGCCACAGATTTTCTTAGTATTATTATTGTTGTTGTTGTTTTATAATATTTTTTTCTTTCTTTTTTCGTTTCTTCTTCCTCTTTTTCTCCTCCACCCCACCCCCTCTTTTTTGTGAGGGGAGAATACGGTATTGAGTCTTGTTTTGGCTGGTGCTACATCATTTTCTTCTGGATATATATATATTTCTCTTTTTCTTCACCCAGCTCCCCTTCCCGTTTCTGTGATTAGAGATTGCTGTATTAAGCCTTGATTTCACTGGTCCTGCATTATTTTCTTCTGGGTTTTCTTTTTCTTCTTTTCTCTATTTTTCTTTCTTCACTTTTTCCTCTTTTTCTCATTTTTGTTTTTGTTTTTAATTCTGACGTTGTTTTTTACCTGGGTGCTGTTGTTTGGTTGTTACAAGCCTCCCTTCTGCTATTGGAGGAATCTTTGTCTCCCTATATTACACAAGAAGAGTCAGAAACTGCTGCCAAGCTGCATTCACACTGTATAAAACACCAAAACCCAGGCAATAACCAATACCAGCTGCAAGACCAAGGAAACAGGCAGAACCTGTGAAAGTTACTATTAGTCAAGCAATAAGAAGAGTGAAAAGGGAAGACCACAGCCTGACCACATATTCCTGGAAGAAACCAGAAAGCATAAAAACAAACAAACAAAAAAGTACCAAAATACATATTCATTTAAGTATTAGGGCCACAGATAAACATCAAACATGCCCAAGAAGCAAAAACAGATGACCATATCAGCACATGTCCAGAAAAAAGATAAAATATCTGAGATAAATGACCCAGAAGTAGATCTGGACTCCATTCTGGAAGGAGGGCAGGCCCTGGAAATGCCTGAGAAATAATTCAGAAAAATGATTATAAAATGTTTTAAAACATTTTACAATGGAGTTGAGAAAAATAAGGAAGAAGTCAGGAAAGTGCTAAAAGAGCAATCAAACAAGATAGATACAGCATTAGAAACGATGCAAAGCTTACAGAAAGAGGAACAAACAATAAAAAAGCAAAATGGCAGAAATAGAAAACACTCTGAAAGGACAGAGGAGTAGAATAGATGAGATGGAAGGAAGAATCAGTGAGCTGGAAGACAAGTCTCTCAATACCACTAAGATAGATGAACAAACACACACACAAAAAAAATAAAAAATTCAGAGGAAGGTATAAGATTCATGTTGGACAACATGAAGAGGAATAACTTAAGAATTATTGGCATCCAGAACAAGAAGAATTACACAAGTCCACAGAGGAAATAGTCGAAAAGCTACTGGAAGAAAATTTCTCCAACATCCTGAAAAGGGAAAAAATAAACATACAAGAAGCTGAACGAACTCCAAGAAGAGCACACCCCAAAAGAAAATCACCAAGACATATCATAGTCAAGCTCTCCAAACTCAAAGATAAGGAGACGCTTCTGAAAGCAGCCAGAGAAAACAGAAGGGTCACATACAAAGGCAAGCAAGTCAGATTAAGCTCAGATCTCTCAGCAGGAACCATGCAATCGAGATGGCAGTGGGGAGACATATATAAAACCCTGGAAGAAAAAAACTGCTGACCAAGAATCCTTTATCCAGCAAAGCTATCAATCAAATATGATGGTGTAATCAAAACATTGCAGGATAAACAGAAGCTATGGGAATTTACCAAAGCCAATCCTGCACTACAAAACAACCTAAAGGGAGTTCTGTGGACTGAGAACCAACAAGAACAGACAACAACCAGAGACTGAAATAAGTGGCAGCACCTCCCTGAATTAAGTCAACAGAAAGAAGACTCGGTAACAAAACAAAACTATAAGAACAAATTCAGAGACTCTGGAAGGTTAGTCTATGACCAAAACAAGTACATTGTAAAAGAAGGTAAACATATAGGAAAAGAGATCCAGATAGGGAGAAGGTCAGGTCGATTACAGGATAAAATAGTCTGCAACAAATGGTCAAAAAAGCTAATGGACTATAAGACAACCTCAATGAAAATTAACGCTTCACAACATACCAAGAGAATGAAAACCCAGGAAGAATAAGAAAACATTAAAGCTATGCGGAAACTTACAAGAAAGAATGCAAAAATCTTGAACTCAACAAATAAAGACAAACAGAACAAAGAAGCAGCAACACCACACACACAAAAAATGTAATGACAGCAATTAATCAATACCTATCGATAATTACACTGAACTGAAATGGATTAAATGCACCTGTTAAGAGATGGAGGGTGGCAGAATGGATAAGGAAACAAGATCCTTCAATATGCTGCCTGCAAGAGACACATCTCACACACAGGGACAAAAAGAGATTAAAAGTTAAAGGATGGAACAAAAAAAATCAAGCCAATTCCAATAAAAAGCGAACAGAAGTGGCAGTACTAATTTCGTATAAAATAAACTTTAAGGCAAAACCCAGCATAATAGATAAATATGGACATTATATCATGATTACATGGACAATAGAAGAAGATGAAATAACCATATTAATTATCTATGTTCCCAATGAAAGAGTGCCAAAATATATAAAACAAACTCTTATAGACTTGAAGAAAGAAATAATGGGTGAATTTAATACTCCACTTTCAAAAATGGATAGAACAACAAGAAAGAAATTTGACAAAGACACAGAAAAAATAAACAACACACTCAGCCAACTGGACCTCATAGATGTGTACAGAGCATTCAACCCAACAACTGCACAATACACATTCTTCTCAAGTGCACATGGAAAATTCTCCAGAATAGACCATTTTTTTGTTGTTTTTTGTTAATGTTTTATTGTGAATTATATGATAGTTTACATGAGAGAACCTCAGTTCTATATTCATTCCATCATATATCATTACATTGTCATGGTTCCAATCCCCTCCATGCATCATCTTCCGACCAAAGGGCATATCCTAGAAGCCCGTGCTCTACACTCCCCCCTACCTCTCAGTCTTCGGCCCACAGTTCCTCTCCCTCTCTGGATCCAAATCCACAGCCATTTCATCCCTTCATGTCATCATCTCTGTCTCCATCTCAGGCATCTCCGGTTCTCTGGGTGCGGTCCCATTCTCGGCTCTTATCCGTTGGTGGTCCCAGAGACCTCTGCTCCTAGACTGGAGAAATAATTGCTCTCTTCCTTGCTACAAAGCATCTACCCTTGCATTTCCAACACTCACAGTCCGTCTTGATAACCATTATTCACTACAGTATCATACATATCCCATCTGTATTCCATTTCATCAGCTCCACCGAGACAAATTGGAGAGTACTCACTGGTGATTCTGCCTTCACTTATGCCCCCTAGCTCTAGGTTCCCTCTTGAAAGCTTGTAAGCCAGTTACTTCTTGCCTTTGTAGTCCCTCCCTCCCCGTTTGGATATCCAATGTCCAAGTTGCCTCTCTCTGTCTGCTCTGTGTATGGAAGGGGTGGGAATGTTTCTTGCTGTAAGGATTTGTTGCCTCTTTTGTGTCACTGCATTCGTATGCATAGGTCAAGTTCATCAGCGTGGATCAGCTCAATCTTCTTCCACCACCACCCCTAATTTCTTCTCCTGGTTGAGCTCTGATCATCCAGTCATCCAGTCCCGGTCACGTGGGTGTAATCTGCAAGTGTGGGTGTTCTTGTGTACATGCCCTCTCTTCCCATAATCCTGCAGATCCATTCTCCACTTGAGTCCTCCGTGACCACATCACTGACTCTGGGCCCAGGAGTCCTCGGGTATCCTTGCACTGCTTGCCAACCAGGTCCCCAACCAAGTCCACAGAAGCCCTCTGATTATTGTGAGGCATAGCTCGCTGCTTCATTGCTGCCTTTACCCCATTTCTTCCCAACAGTGATGCGTGTGTTTACCAATCCGAGCATGCATTTCCACTGAGTCTCAGTTTTTGGGGGGTGGTCTACGTTGGTGGGACCCAAATGACTGCCCCAATGTCTCCTAGGGGAGTGACCCATTTGTTCCCGTAGTAGCAGTCCATCTGTCTCCATTGTGTCATGTTTTTCCTTTAGGTCTTCCATTCGAGACGTATCTTTTCTTCTTCTCACTGGTCCATGCTCATCAGCTCATCCCTTCAAGTGGGGATTTCTCATCTCTGGTGATCTGCATGTGGTTTTGGTTTCTACCTATAGTTTTATGTATTGAGAAGGCTCCGCAGAAAGCCTCATTCACCAGGTACGCTGTAGCCCCATTTTAGGTATTCCAATCAGATAAAGGCAGAAGACAGACTTACAAGCCTTCTAGGGTGATGTTTCTGACTGTTCCTTTCTCTCCCCTCCATTGTCTACTCTATATTATAATGCAAGGGAAACCAAGATTTAAAAAAAACAGTCAAGCATCTTAACACGATTCCCCACCCATTTCAACCATGGGTCAATCCCTGTATCTCAGAGCCCTGGAGCTCCAAGGCTGTGCACACATTGTCCTTTATCTCTGTCCCACTTGGTCCGTCTAAACATGCCCTATTGTTCTCCCATCTGCCCCTTTTCTCCACTTCCCTCTCCCTCGCTGTCTATTCCCCCCTCCCCTTCACCCAAGCACTCCTGAGCCCAATTCCATGGAACATTCTCAAGAATAGACCATGTTTTAGGCCATAGAACAAATCTACATAAATTTACAAATATCAATATACTATAAAGCATCTTCTCAGATCACAATGCTATCAAATTAGAAATCAACAATAGGAAGACCAAGGAAATCAAGTCTAATGCATGAAAACTGAATAACAGCCTGCTGAAAACCGACTGGGTGGTAGAAGAAATTAAACGTGAATTCCCAAAGTTTCTAGAAATAAATGAGAATGAAAACACAATATACTAAAATCGATGGGACAAGGTGAAAGCAGTGATGAGAGGACAATTTATTGCAATAAACACATTCATCCAAAAAGAAGAAAGAACTAAAATTAACACATTAACATAACATCTACAACAACTAGAAACAGGTCAACAGAGCGATCCCACAGCCACCAAAAGAAAAGAAATAATAAAGCTTAGAGCAGAAATGAATAAGATAAACAACAGAAAAACTACAGAAACAATCAACAGGACAGGAAGCTGATTCTTTGAAAGAATTAACAAAATCGACAGACCATTCACAAACCTAACAAAAGAAAAGAGGGAGAAGACACAAATAACACACATTTGAAATCACATGGGTGATGTCACACCGGAACCAAAGGAAATCAATAGGATAATAACAGAATACTATGAAGAGTTGTACTCCAAAAAATTTGAAAACTTAGAAGAGATGGATGCATTTTTAGATAAACACAACCTACCTAAACTTACACACAGTGAAGTAGAAAACCTGAACAGACACATAACAAAAGAAGATATTGATCAGGTCATCAAAAGACTTCCAACCAAAAAAAGTCCAGGCCCAGACTGCTTCACTGGTGAATTCTAGCAAACATTCATGGAAGAGCTGTCACCAACACTACTCAAATTATTCCAGAATATAGAAGAGGATGGAAAACTCCCTTACACATTCTATGAAGCAATTATAACCCTTATACCAAAACCAGGGAAGGACGTCACTAAGAAGGAAAACTACAGACCAATATCACTCATGAAAATATATGCTAAAATTCTCAGCAAAATCCTATCCAATGGAATTCAGCCACACATCAATGAGCTAGTGACAAGGCAGACAATCCAAAATGTCCATATACAGAGAGCTAACTACATGGCAGATGATTCATCATGTCCATATACATAGAACTAGTTACATGTCAGATGAGTCTAATGTCCATATAGAGAAAGTTATCTACATGGCAGATGAGTCCAACATATTCATATACAGAGAGCTAGGTGCATGGCAGACAAATCTAAAATGTCCATATACAGAGAAGTAGCAACATGGCAGACAAGTCAAAAATGTCAATATACAGAAAGCTAGCTACATGGAAGATGAGTCCAACCTGCCCATATACAGAGAACACTAAATGGCAGATAAGTCAAACATGTCCATATGGAGAGAGCTGGTTTTATGGCAGATTAGTCTATCTTGTCCATATACACAGAACTAGCTACATGTCAGGTGATCCTAATATGTCCATATAGAGAAAGCTTTCTACATGGCAGATGAGTCCAATATATCCATATACAAAGAGCTGGGTACATGGCAGATGAAGCCAACATGTCTATATACAGAGAAATATCTACATGGCAGATGAGTCCAACATGACCATATACGGAGAGCTAGCTACATGGCAGATGAGGATAACCTGTACATAAATTGAGAGATATATACAGGGTAGATGAGTTCAACCTGTCCATATACAGAGAGCTAGCTACATGGCAGAGGAGTCCAACATGTTCATATACTCAGAGATAGCAACATGGCAAATAAGTTCAACATGTCCATACACTGAGAGTTAGCTTCATTGCAGATGAGTCAAAAATGTCTATATACAGAGAGTGAGATACATGGCAAATAAATGCAACATGTCTATATACAGAGAGCTAGCTACATAGCAGATGACTCCATCATGTCCATATACAGTGAGCTAGCTAAATGGCAGACAATGCAAAATGTCCATATACTGAGTGCTAGCTATCTGGCAGATGAGTCCAATATGTCCATATACGAAAGCTGGTTACGTGGCAGATGAGTCCAACATCCATAGAGAGAGAGCTAACTACATGGAATACGAATCAAAATTGCCCATAAACAGAGAGGTAGCTACATGGCAAACCAGTCCAAAATATGCATGTACAAAGAGCTAGCTACATGGCAGATGTGTCTTTCATGTCCACATTCATAGAGCAGGCTTCATAGCAGATGAATCCAACATGTCCATAAACAGACAGCTAGCTACATGGCAGACAAGTTCAAAATGTGCATGTAAAGAGAGCTAGCTATATGGCAGATGAGTCCAACATGTCCATATACACAGGACTAGCTACATAAAAGATGAGTCCAACATGTGTATATACAGAGAGCTAGCTACATGGGAGACAAATCCAAAATATCCATATACAGATAGGTAGCTGCATGGCAGACAAGTCTAATATTTCCATATTCAGATAGGTTGCTACATGAAAGAATAGTTCAACATATCCATATAAAGTGTACTAGCTACTTGGCAGATGAGTCCAACATGTCCTTATACAGAGAGCTAGCTACATGACATATAAATCCAATATATTCATATACAGTGTGGTATTTACATAGCAGATGAATCCATCATCTTAGAACTAGCTAAATGGCAGATGAGTCAAATATGTCCATATACAGAAAGGTAGCTACATGGCAGATCAGTCCAAACTATCTATATAGAGAGAGCTAGGTACATGACAGACGATTCAAAAATAACCATATATAGTTATCTACAATGCAGATGAGTTTAACATGTCCATATACAGAGTACTATCTACATGGCACATAAGTCCAGAGTGTCCATATACTATGAGCTACCTACATGGGAGATAAGTCCAACATATCCATATACAAAAAGCTAACTACTTGAGAGATGAGTCCAACATGTCAACATAGAAGGAGATAGCCAGATGGCAGATGGGTCCAACCTGTCCATATACAGAAAACTAGCTACATGGCAGAGGAGGCCAACATGTCCATATAGAGAAAGCTAGCTACATGCAGATAAGTTCAACATGTACATATACAGAAAGCTAGCTTCATGGCAGGTAAGTCCAACATGTCTGTCTAAAAGGAGCTAGCTACACTGCAGATAAATCAAATATGTCCATATTCCAAGACCGAGCTACCTGGCAGATAAATTCAGCATGTCCATACACAGAGAGATACATGGCAGATAAGTCCATCATGTCCACATACAGAGAGATAGCTACATGCCAGATGAGTCCAACCTCTCCATAAAGAGAGAGATATCTACATGGCAGATGAGCCCAACCTAGCTACATCGCAGAAAAATCCAATATATTCATATACAGACAGTTAGCTCTATAGCAGATGAGTCCAACATGTCCATATACAAGACAGATGGATCTAACCTGTCCATATACTGAGAGCTAGCTACATGACAGAGGAGTCCAACATGTCCACATACAGAGAGCTAGCTACATGCCAGATGAGCCCAACCTGTCCATAAGGAGAGAGCTAGCTACTTGGCAGTTATGTTCAACATGTCTATATACAGAAAGCTAGATACAAGGCAGATGAGTCCAACATGTCCATATATAGAGAGCTAGCTACATAGCAGAAGAATTCAAAATGTCCATATATAGAGAGCGAGCTACATAGCAGATCAATCCTACATGTTCATATACAGAGAGTTAGCTATGTGGCAGATAAACCCAACATGACCATATACATGGGGCTACCTACATGGTAGATGAGTCCAACAAGTCCATATACGCAGAGCTAGTTACAAAGCAGAAGAGTTCAAAATGTCCATATACATAGAGTGAGCTACATGGTAGATGAGTCAAACAACTCCATATACAGAGAACTAGCTAAATAGCAGAAGAATTCAAAATCTCCATATAGAGATTGATCTACATGGAAGATGAGTCCAACATGTCCATATATAGAGAGCTAGCTACATGGCAGATGAATCCAACATATCCCTATACAGACAGCCAGTTACATGGCAGATAAGTCCATCCTATCTATATACAGAAAGGTAGCTAAATGGCAGATGAGTGCAACCTGAACATATACATAGAGCTAGCTACATGGCAGATTAATCCTACATGTCCATATATACAGAGAGCCAGCTAGATGGCAAATGAGTCCATCTTGTCCATATACAGAGAGCTAGCTACATGGCAGATGAGTGCAACAAGTCCATATACATAGGGCTAGCTACATAGCAGATGAGCCCAACATGTCTATATAAAGAGCTAGCTACATGACATTTAAGTCTAACAAAGCCATATACAGAGACCTAGCTATATGGCAGATGAGTCCAAAATGTCCATGTACAAAATGTTAGCTACATCGTATATCAGTCCAACATGTCCATATACTCAGTAAGCGACATGGCAAATGAGTCCATCTTGTCCATATACAGAGACCTAGCCACATGTCAGACAAGTCCAATATGTCCATATACAGAGTCCTAGCTACATGGCAGATGAATCCTACATGTTCATATAGAGCTCTAGCTACTTGGCAGACACTTCCAATATATTCATAAACAGAGAGCTATTTACATGGCAGATTAGTCCTACATATCCATATACACAGAACAAGCTATATGGCACATGAGTTCAACAATGCCATATACAGAGAGATAGTTACATGTCAAACAATTCCAAAATGTGCATGTAAAGAGACCTAGCTACATGGCAGATGCTTCCAACATGTCCATATACAAAGAGCTAGCTACATGGTAGATAAGTCCAACATGTCTATATACTGAGAGATAACTACATGTCAGATGAGTCAAACATGTCCATATAGAGAGACCTTGTTGCATGGCAGACAAGTCCAATGTGCACATATACAGAGAGCTAGCTACATTGCACATGAGTACAACCTGTCCATATATAGAGATAGCTTCATGACAAATAAGTCCAACATGTCCATATACAGAGAGGTAGCTACATGTAAGATGAGTCCAACATGTCCTTATACAGTGAGCTAGATACATGGCAGATGAATCCAATATGTCCATATACAGAGGGCTGGCTACACTGAAAATGAGTCCAACTAGTCCATATACAGAGAGCTAGCTACATGGCAGATAAATCCAACATGTCCATATACATAGAGCTGGCTACATGGTAGATGAGTCCAACATGTCCATATATATAGAGCTAGCTACATGACAGATGAGTTCAACATGTCAGTATACAGAAAGCTTTCTACATGGCAGGTGAGTCCAACATATCCACATACAGAGAGCTCATTAGTGGCAGATGTGCCTTATATGTACACATACAGAATGCTAGCTACATGGTATATCAGTCCAACATATCAATGTATAGAGCAAGCTACATGGAAGATGAGTCCAACGTGTCCTTATACAGAGAGCTAGCTACATGGCAAATGAGTCTAACAGGACCATATACAGTGATCTAGCTGCAGGTCAGGCAAGGCTAATACGTTCATATACAGAGAGCTAGCTACATGGCAGATGAGTCCTACATATCCATATCCAGAGAGCTAGCTATATAACAGATAAGTTCAATATATCCATATACAGAGGGCTGAATACATTGAAAGTAAGTCCAACTTTTCCATATACAGAGAGCTAGCTACATGGCAGATAATTCCAACATGTCCATATACATAGAATTAGCTACATGGTAGATGAGTCCAACCTGTCTATATACAGGTAATTAGCTACATTGAGGATCAATCCAATATGTCCATATACAGAGAGCTAGCTACATGGCATACGAGTCCAAAATTCCCATATACAGAGAGCTAGCTACATTGCAAATGAATCCAACATGGCCATATACAGAGAGCTAGCTACATAGCAGATGAGTCCACCATGTCCTCATACAGAGACCTGGTTAAATGGCAGACAATCCAAAATATAAATACACAGAAAACTAGCTATTTGGCAGATGAGTCCAACATATCCATATACAGAGAGCTAACGACATGGAATTCGAATCCAAAATGTCAATATACAGAGAGGAAGCTTCATGGCAGTCCAAAATGTGCATGTACAAAGAACTAGCTAAATGGCAGATGTGTCCAACATATCTATATACAGAGAGCCATCTACATGGAATTCAAATGCAAAATGTCCATATACAGAGAGGTAGCTACATTGCATACCAATCCAAAATGTGCATTTACAAAGAGCTAGCTACATGGCAGATGTGGCCTACATGTCCACATACAGAAAGCAAGTTACATATCACATGAGTCTAACATGTCCATATACAGAGAGTTAAGAACATGTCAGACAAGTCCAAAATGTGCATGTAAAGAGACCTAGCTATATGGCAGATGCTTCCTACATGTCCATATACAAAGAGCTAGCTACATGATAGATAAGTCCAACATGTCTATATACTGAGAGATAACTACATGTCAGATGAGTCAAACATGTCCATATATACAGACCTTGTTGCATGGCAGACAAGTCCAATGTGCACATATACAGAGAGCTAGCTACATTGCACATGAGTGCATCCTGTCCATATACAGAGAGATAGCTTCATGACAAATAACTCCAACATGTCCATATACATAGAGGTAGCTACATTGCATATCAGTCCAAAATGTGCATGTACAAAGAGCTAGCTACATGGCAGATGTGGCCTACATGTCCACATACAGAGAGCAAGCTACATAGCAGATGATTCCTACATGTCCATATAAATAGAGCTAGCTACATGTCAGAAAAGTCCAATATGTTCATATACAGAGCTGCCTTCTTGAAAGATGAGAACAACATATCCATATACATAGAACTAGCTAAATAGCAGATGAGCCCAACATGTACATATATAGATAGCTAACGACCAGGTAGATGAGTCCAACATGTCCATATAGAGAGTTAGTTATATGGCAGACAAGTCAAATAAGTTCATATACAGAGAGCTAGCTACATGGCAGATGAGTCCAACATTTCCCTATACATAAAGCTATCTACATGGCAGATGATCCAACATGATCATATAGAGTGCTAGGTACATGGCAGAGAAGTCCAATATGTTCATGTACAGACATAGTTCAACAGTTGATGAGTCTAACAAGTCCGTATACAGAGAGATAGATACATGGCAGATGAGCCCAACAAGTCCATATTCATAAAGTTAGCTGCATAGCAGAAGTATTCAAAATTTCCATATACAGAGAGCTAGCTACAAAGTAGATGAATCCAATATGTCCATATACAGAGAGCCAGCTTGATGGCAGATGAGTCCATCCTGTTCATATACATAGAGCTAGCTACATGGCAGATGAGCCCAACATGTCCATATAAAGAGCTAGCTACATGCCAGATAGTCTAACATATCCATCTCCAGAGAACTAGCTATATGGCAGACGGGTCTAAAATGTCCATATACAAAATGCTAGCTGCATCATATATCAGTCCAACATGTCCATATACACAGTAAGCTACATGGCAAATGAGTCCATCATGTCCATATACAGAGAACTAGCTACATGACAGATGAGTCCAAAATGTCCATATACAGAGAGCTAGCCACATATCACACAAGTCCAATATGTCCATTTACAGATGGCAGATGAATCCAACATGTCCATATAGAGCTCTAGATACTTGGCAGACACTTCCAATATGTTCATAAACAGAGAGCTAACTACATGGCAGATTAGTTCTACATATCCATATACACAGAACTAGCTACATAGCACACAAGTCCAACAAGTCCATATACAGATAGCTAGTTAGTACCTGGACTAAGAAGTAGTTGTTTGAACAGAACATGGAAACACTGAATGTTTTTAAATTGGGAAAAGTGTGCAACAAGATTGTGTTCTTTCACCATACTTATCCAACCTGAATGATGAGCAAATAATAAGCGAAGCTGGGTTCTATAAAGAAAAATGTGGTGTCAGGATTGGAGGAAGTCTCATTAACAACCTGCAATATGCAGATGACACAACCTTGCTTGCTGAAAGTGAAGAAGACTTAAAACATTTACTGATGAAGATCAAAGAACACAGCCTTCGATATGGGTTGCATCTCAATATCAGGAAAACAAAAATCCTCACCACTGGACCAATAAACAACATTCTTATCAATGGAGAAAAAGATTGAAGTTGTCAAGGACTTCATTCTTCTTGCATCAACTATCAAAGCTTGTGGAAGCAGTAGTCAAGGGATCAGACAACGTATTGCATTGGGCAAATCTGCTGCACAGGAATTCTTTAAAGGTGTTGAAGAGCAGAGATATCAGCTTGAGGACTAAGGTGTGCCTGATCCAAGCCATGGTATTTTCAATAATCTCATATGGATGCAAAAGCTGGACAGTGAATAAGGAAGATCGTAGAAGAATTGATGCCTTTGAGTTGTGGTGTTGGAAGAGATTACTAAAAGTGCCATGGACTGCCAAAAGAACCAATAGATCTGTTTTGGAAGAAGTGCAGCGAGAGTGCTCCTTGGAGGCCAGGATGGCTAAGCCTCATCTCTCGTACTTTGGACATATTATCAGGAGTGAACAGTCTCTGGAGAAGGATGCCATGCAGGGTAAGATAGAGGGTCAGAGATAAAGAAGAAGACCCCCAACGAGATCGATCGGCCAAGTGGCATCATTGATGGCTTCAAGTGTGACAGCGGTAGTGAGGTTGGCCCAGGATCAGACATTGTTTCGTTCTGCTTTGCATGGGGTCTCTATGAGTCGGTTCCGACTTCATGGCACCTGACAACAACAACAACAACAATTACATGTCAGGCAAGTCCAATATGTTCATATACAGAGACCTAGCTACATGGCATATTAGTCCAATATATCCATATACAGCGGGCTGACTACATTGAAAATAAGTCCAACTTGTCCATATACAGAGAGCTAGCTACATGGCAGATAAATCCAACATGTCCATATAAATAGAGCTGGCTACATGGTAGATGAGTCCAACATGTCCATATATAGAGAGCTAGCTACACGACAGATGAGTTCAACATGTCCATATACAGAGAGCTTATTACATGGCATATGAGTCCAACATATCCATATATAGAGAGCTACCTTCATGGCAGATGAGTCCAACATGTCCATATATAAAGAGCTAGCTACTTGACAGATGAGTCCAATTTGTCCATGTAGAGAGATAGACACATGGAAGAGTGTTGAATACGATACAGAACTAGATGCAGGGACAGTTGAGGACACGGACTCTGGATGTAACCCACCAGGAAAACCTGTGTGAAAAGGAAGCAAACTTCTTTATACATCTTAGAGTCCTCCCTTGACCTAACAATATAAACAAGAATAGGTTCTAGACATGTACTAAATATTTACTGACTTACTGAGAATTTTTACCCACAGCAAAAAAGTGTAAGGAATGCACAGATGTTAGCAGTGTAACTACAAGCAGGCAATGCTTTGACTGTTATCTCAAGACATGTATAAAAATCCATGAAAGCTAAAAATAAAGTGCTGTTCTTGCCAAGTGAGGCAGCCTCCTGTTCTCCTTTGCACTCCCCAGGCTCCCTGGTTCTTAAGATCTGAAGCCCTCACTGAAGATTGACAGAGTGTGAGAAGGACCTGTGAGAAGGGTAGGAATCATTAGCAGGATGGGAAACGGAGAATACCGGTTGTGTAATTTTGCTACTTTATTAAGACATTTGTTTGCTGATTTTGGAGCTAAGGTTACACTTTCACAAATTTAAAAATGTTTAAGCATAGTTACAAACTTTAATCCTTGGTTCCCAGACGAGGGCAATTTAGATGTAGAAACTTGGGAGCAAGTTAGACAGAATGTGACTAGAGAATATCAGAAGGGTGTCTCTGTTCCTGTCATGTTTTGGTCTAATTGGGCTTTAATTCGAGTTGCAATAGAGGCGGTTGAAGGCGATTCGGATGTTACTAGTTCATGAACACTGACACCAGCAGCCAAGGAGCAGCTTAAATTTGTAGAACAACAAATAAAATCTCAATTCGTTTTTCGATATGATCCTATAAAACCTATTATCCTTTTATGTTTTCCTTCCGAACACTCTCCCACTGGAGTTATTGCCCAAGAGAATAAACCTTTAGAGTGGCTTTATCTAAAACATTCTTTAACAAAAACTGTTGTCACTTATGAGTTGTTGGCAGAACTAATTATTAAAGGTCAGAATCATATTCCTGCTATATGGGGTTTTGACCCTGTGCTTAGAGTGTTCCCTATTGCTACTCACAAATTTAATGAATTATATAGTTATCGTCTGATTTTCAAATAGCTTTAGCAGATTACTGGGGAAAACTTGGGTGTCATTATCCTATAGGTAAGTTTTGGGATTTTCTACAATGAGTTTATTTTGTTATTAAAGATATTCTTTCTCCTGATCCATTTTTAATGCTCCTACTTATTTCATTGATAGTTCTTCTAATGGTAGAGCTGGTATTTAGGGCCCAAAATTATGATATTATGTTGACACTCTCTATAGTTCAGCTCAACAAGTGGAATTAGCTGCCTTTCATTCTTTGTTGCAAACTCTTCCTTCTCAATGCCAATGTTGCAATATTTTTACACATTCCCCACTTGGTCAATGGCACAATTTCATCTAAACACTCTGTTATTAGTTTATTACTTGCTCAAATACAAACGATATTAAGATCTTCTACCTGTCATATTTATATTTCTTATGTCAGGGGTCACACTTCTTTGCCTGGCCCTATTGTACATATGAATCTTCAAGTAGATGCATTGACTCAATTCCCCATATTCACTTCCTCAGAGGAAGAACATAGCATATTACATACTAGTGCTCATAGGTTACATTCTCATTACCATATTCCTTTAGCTAAAGCTAGCTCCATAATTCAGCAGTGTACAACTTGTGTCCTTTTTTCTTGCACTGGTCATGTAGTGGGTGTTAATGCTAGAGGTTTTGAATCTAATCAGTTATGGCAAATGGATGTTACTCATTTTTCAACTTTTAGACATATTCCTTATATTCATGTCACTATCGATACATATTCTGGATTATTGTGGGCTACACCTCAACCAGGAGAATGTAGTCCTCATGTTTGTTCCCATTTGTTGCACTGCTTCGCAGTAATGGGTTTGCCAACTGTGCTGAAGACTGATAATGCACCTGGGTATGCTAGTACTGCTTTTCAGTCTTTCTACAGAGAGTGGCAGATACACCGTATTATTGGCATTCTATACAACCCTAGAGGACAGACACTAGTTGAGCGTGTGAACCGTACACTAAAGCTTTTGTTGCCCAAATTAGTTAAAAAGAAATGGGGGAGTATGGCAAGTAGATTAGATATTATGAATATTATGCATACTGCTTTATTAATGTTGAATTTTTTGAATCTGCCACAAGGGGAGCCAGCTCAGTCAAGGGCTGATAAACATTTTGATCAAACCAAACCACCATTGCACAATATCTCAGTTTGGGTGAAAATACCAGGCCAAGAATTATGGAAACCTGCTACATTATTAACTATTGGCAAGGGTTATGCTTCTGTCATTGTAGGATATGGCTCCTCCTCAGCAGTATGGATACCTCTTCGGTGCATCTGGCCCTGGAGACTTGGAGACCACAAAAATAGGAATCCGAGAGTGTGATTAGAAACCATTGTCCAACAAAATTAGACCCTTGATTCAAGGGATGGCAGAGTCAAGACTAATAAAGAATAGACGACGATGACAACATAGACCTCTGAAAGCTCAGCCTTTGCCTACTTGGGGGCAGATGAAATAATTATCTGTCAAAGGAGAGGAAATCTTAAAGCATAATCAAACACCTGAGATGGCAGATAATTTGTTTATTGCTATGATAGCTGTATTGTCATGTGTGTCTAATATGCAAGCTGTTAACGTATCATAACCTTCACCTTACATTATTGGGCTTATATCCCTCACCCTCCTATGGTTAGTATTGTAGATTGGCCTTATGTTGGTCCAACTGTTTTTATTAATGATTCTGTACATTTGCTCGGACTGTGGTTGGTCCAGGGGCCTGTGCATCCTCAAGAAGGACAACATTTCAATTTTACCTTAGGATACCATGTCTTACCTTTGTGTGTTGGTGCCACTGCTCCATGTGTAGCAATTATTTCTCAGAAATGGGTGGGCATCTTGCCCCCAAAAGATAAAGCTGGTGGAGCCTCTTTTGAAATGATGTTATTTTTGGCATTATCCCTAAATTTTACTCAAGAGAATATAACACTCGATGTTATGACTAAGCTATCTAAATCAGTATGCCAACAATTATCTTACAAAAAATATAAATTTGAATCTATTATGTGGTCCACATGTTGCAGAATTCATGGGAAAATGTTAAAATGGCATAATGAAAGGTTTGTTGATTGGGGACCTCATGGGAAATTTCTTGATAATTGCGCTGTTGAGTTTAATGCAACCTGGTGTGACACTGTTCATCAAGCCACGTGGAATTGTTCTGGGAAGTCTTACACTCATTCAGGTCCTCAGTGGATGGCATGGTATGATGGAAGATGGGCTCCACCAAGACCTAGGCTACGTTTGCCTTCTGTACTTTGAGGACCAGAACAATGGGACTTATGGAAATTGGCTGCAGCATCTAATGAGATTCGAATATTTCATGGGAATTAAACATTTACATATAATAACAGAGTATATATACAAGCTTGTGTTACATTGCTGTATATGTTAGCTATTGGAGCACTAACTTTTAATAATTCAATGCATATGATATCATGATTTGATTGTAGATTATATACATGTATTAATTCTACTTTATCTTTGTTAAAAAACAATAAGAGTAGCATACTTGTGGTGAAAGCAAGGACACATTTTAGGTTACCTATTGATCTCCAATGCCCATGGGAAGAGACACCAGTTTCTGGAGCTTTGTTTAGAGTAGTATGACACCTATTACATCGTATTAAAAGATTTATTGGATGGATAATTGTAGCCCTGTTGGGCCTTATTGCTATTACAGCTACAGCTGCAGTAGCAGGAGAGGCTCTACATGAAAGTATTCAGACACATGATTTTGTTACTAAGTGGCATAATCAATCACATCAGCTTTGGCAATCTCAATTTATGATTGACACTAATTTAGAAGGAAAAATTGACACAGATAGTTGATTAGATTGGGGATCAACTATTCATGCTTAAAAAACAATTAACTTTAAAATGTGATTGGAATCAAACCAGTTTTTTGTGTAACTCCTATTAATGCTTCTTATATTCAATCTCAGTGGGATAGTCTTAAATTTCATCTACAAGAAATATCTAGTAATCTCTCTGTTAACATAGTAGATTTAGAGAATGAGGTAACTACATTTTTTAAAGACACCCTGCCTGCTTCATCCTTGCAAGGTCTAGCAGAGGGCATAGCAGAGGCTTTGTGAGGAATGGATCCTCAAAGCTGGATGCAAAGCATCATGCATAGTAGTACTGGCACTGTTATTGCAATTGCTTGTAAATGTATCATTTGCTATTTTTAGTTTAAGATTTCAAAAAATAGAATGACTCATAAGGTGAATGCTATTAATTGGCTTTTTATAAAAAAAAAAAGAAAGGGGGAATTGTTGAATATAAGAAAGAACTAGATTTACAGATGTTTGAGAACATGAACTCTGGATGGAACCCACCAGGAAAACCTGTGTGAAAAGGAAGCAAACTTTCTTATACATCTTAGAGTCCTCCCTTGACCTAACAGAATGTAAACAAGAATAGGTTCGAGACGTGTACTAAGTATTTGCTGACTTACTGAGAATTTTTACCCACAACAAAAAAGTGTAAGGAATGCACAGTTGTTAGCAGTGTGGCTACAAGCAGGCAATGCTTGGCTGTTATCTCAAGACATGTATAAAAAGCCATGAAAGCTAAAACTAAAGTGCTGCTCTTGCTGGACAAGGCAGCCTCCTCTTCTCCTTCACACACTGCAAACTCCCTGGTTCTTTAAAGCAGAGGAGTCCAACATGTGCATATACAGAGAGATAACTACATGGTAGATAAGTACAATATGTCCATATATAGAGTGCTTGCTACATGGTAGACGTGTGCAACTTGTCCATATACTGAGAGCTAGTTACATGGCAGAGTAGTGCAACATTTCCATATACAGAGATCTAGCTACATGGTAGACGTGTGCAAAATGTCCATATACATAGAGCTAGCTAAATAGCAGATGAGCCCAATATGTCCATAAACTGATAGCAAGCAACCTGGCAGATGAGTCCAACATGTACATATAGAGAGCTAGCTACTTGGCAAACAAGTCCAATATGTTCATATACAGAGATCTAGCTAAATTACAGATGAGTCCAGTATATCCTTATACAGAGGGCTGGCTACATGACAGATGAGTCCAACATGTCCATATAGAAAGATCTAGCTACATGGCAAATGAGTCCAACAAGTCCATATACAGAGAGTTAGCTCCATGGCAGATGAGTTCAACATGTACATACACAGAGTGTTAGCTACACAGCAGATGAGTCCACTGTATCCATATACAGAGAGCTAGCTACATGGCAGATGAGTCCAATATGTCCATGTACAGAAAACTAGTGGCATGGAAAATAAGTACAACATGTTCACATAGACAGAGCTAGCTACATGGCAGGCAAGTCTGACATGTCCATATACAGAGAGCTAGCTACATGGAAAATAAGTCCAACATGTCCATATACATAGAGCTTGCTACATGTTAGATGAGTCCAACATGTCCATATATAGAGAGCTAGCTACATGACAGATGAGTGCAACATGTCAATATACAGATAGTTTTTTTACATTGGAGGAGAGTCCAACATATCCTTATACAGAGAGCTAGATATGTGGCAGATGTGTCCAACATGTCCACATACAGAATGCTAGCTACATGGTATATCATTTCAACATATCAATATACAGAACAAACTATATGGCAGGTGAGTCCAACTTGTACATATACAGGCAGATCAATCCCATATGTGCATATACAGAGAGCTAGCTACATGACAGATGAGACCATCATGTCCATATACAGAGAGCTAGCTACATGGCAGACAAGTCCAATATGTCTTTATACAGAGAGCAAATTACATGGCAGATGAATCCAATTTGTGCATATACATAGAGATAACTACAAGGTAGATAAGTACAATATGTCCATATAAAGAGTGCTTGCTACATGGTAGATGTGTCCAACATGTACATATACAGAGAGCTAGCTACATGGCTAACAAGTCTAACATGTCCATATACAGAGAGCTAGATACATGGCAGGTAATTACAACATGTCAATATACAGAGAAGACGCTTCTTAGCACAGAAATCCAGAAAGTCCATACACATAGTGTTACCTGCATTGTAGATGAGTCAAACAGGTCCATGTGAAGACAGCTAGCTACATGGCAGATGATTTCAAAATGTCCATATACAGAGAGCCAGCTACATGGCAGATGAGTCCAACTTGTCTATATACAGAGCTAGCTACAGGGCAGATAAGTTCAACATGTCCATATATAGAGAGTTAGCTATATGGGAGACGAGTCCAAAATGTCCATTACAGAATGTTAGCTACATGGAAGATCAGTTAAATATGTTCATGTACAGAGAGATAGGTACGTGGCAAATGAGACCAACATGTACATATATATATAAAGGTAGCTACATGGCAGAGAAGTCCAACAACTCCATATACAGAAAGCTTGCTACATGGACAATGAGTCCAATATGTTCATATACAGAGAGCTAGCTACATGGAACGTGAATCCAAAAAATCCATATATCTATGGTTAACTAAATTGTAGATGACTCCAAGATGTCTATATACAGGATGCTAGCTACATGGCAAATGAATCCAATATGTCCATATACAGAGAGCTAGCTACATGGCAGATGAGTCAACATATCAACCCAACTTGTCTATATGCAGAGAGATAGCTACATGTCAAACAATTATAATATGTGCCTATACAGAGAGCAAGCTACATGGCAGATGAGTCCATCATGTCCATATACAGAGAGAAAACTACATGGCAGATATGGACAAAATGTCAATATTCAAAATGGTTGCTACATGTTAGAAGAGTCCAAAATGACCATATACAGAGAGAAAATTACATGGCAGATATGGACAAAATGTCAATATTCAAAATGGTTGCTACATGTTAGAAGAGTCCAAAATGTCCATATACAGAGTGCTAGCTACATGGTAGATGAGTCCAACATATTCATATACAGAGAGATGCCTTCAAATCAGACAAGTCCTATATCTTCATATTCAGAGAGCTAGCTATATGGCAGATAAGTCCAACATGTCAGTATAAAGAGAGCTTGCTATATGGCAAACATGTCCAATATATTCATAAAAAGAGAGCTAGCTACATGGTAGATGAAACAAACATGTCCATATAGAGCTCTAGTTACTTGGCAGGCACTCCCAATATATTCATAAACAGAAAGCTAGCTACATGGCAGAGGAGTCATGCATATCCAAATACATAGAACTATCTACATGGAACATGAGACCAACAAGTCGATATACAGAGAGCTAACTACATGTCAGACAAGTTCAATATGTCCATATACAAAGAGCAAGCTACATGGCAGATGAGTCCAACAGGTCCATATACAGAGAGCTAGCTACACGGGAATTGAGTCCAACATGTCCATATATAAAAGGTAGCTACATGGCAGATAAGTCCAACATGTCCATATTCAGAGAGCTAGCTACATTGCAGATGAGTGCAACTTGTCCATATACAGAATGCTATCTACATGTCAGAGAAGTCCAATATGTCCATATACAGAGAGCAAGCTACAGGGCAGATGAGTCTGACATGTCCATATACAGAGAGATAACTACATGGCAGATAAGGACAAAATGACCATATACAGAATGTTTGCTACATCGTAGACAAGTCCAAAATTTCCATCTACAGAGTACTAGCTACATGACAGATAAGTCCAACATATCCATATACAGAGAGCTTGCTATATGTCATATGAGACCAACATATCCATATACAGAAAGATAGCTACATGGAAGATGAATCCAACATGTCCATATAAAAAGGATTACATACATGGCAGACAATGCCTATATGTTCATGTACATAGAGCTAGCTACATGGTAGATAAGTCCAACATGTCAACATACAGAGAGCTAGCTAACTGTCAGACAAGTCCAATATGTTCATATAGAGACCTAGCTACATGGCAGCTGAGTCCAGCATGTCCATATACGGAGAGCAAGTTAAAAGTCAGACAAATCCAAAATGTCCATATACAAAGAGATAGCTACATGGTAGATAATTCCATCATATCCATATACAAAGAGCTAGCTACATGGCAGATGAGTTAAACATGTCCGTAAACAGAGAGCTCACTACATGGCAGGTGAGTCCAACAGGGCCATAAACAGAGAGCTAGCTACATGTCACATGAATCCAACATATCCTTATACAGAGAGCTGGCTTCATGGCAGATGAGTCTAACAAGTCCATATATAGAGAGCAAGGTACATGGCTGATGAGTCCAACATGTCCATATACAGACACCTAGCTCTATGGTAGATGATAAGAAAATGTCCATATACAGAGAGCAAGCTACACGGAAAATAAGTCCAACATGTCCATATACAGAGAGGGAGCTACAATCCAGGAAATTCCAACATATTATTATACAGAGAGCTAGCTTCATGGCAGATAAATCCAACATGTCCATATACAGAGAGCTAGCTAAATGGCAGATGAGTCCAAAATGTCCATATACAAAGAGCTACTAGATGTTAGAAAAATCCAACATGTTGATATACAAAGAGTTAGCTACATGGCAGATGAGTTCAATATATTCGTGTACAAAGAGCTAGCTACAAGGCAGATAATTCCAACATGTTTATATACAGAGATCTAGGTACATGGCAGATGAATCTAACAAGTCCAAAAACAGAGAGCAAGCTGCATGATAGACGGTTGCAACACATCCTTATATAGAGAGCTAGCTACATGGCAAATGACTTCAACATGTCCATTGATAGAGTGCTATTTACATGGCAGATGAGTCTAACATTTTCATATACAGAGACCTAGCTACATGGCAGATGAATCCAACATGTCCATATACAGAGAGCTAGCTACATGGCAGATGAAACCAACATGTCCATATACAGAGAGCTAGCTACATGGCAGATGAAACCAACATGTCCATATACAGAGTGCTAGCTATATGGCAGGAAAGACCAACATGTCCACATACAGAGAGCTAGATATATGGTAGATTAGTCCAACATGTCCATATACATGGAGGTAGCTACATGGCAGATCAGTACAACATGTCCATAAACAGGGAGCTAGCTAAATGGAAGATGAGTTCAACATGTATATTTACAGAGAGCTAGCTACATGGCAGGAAAATAAAACATGTCCAAATGCAGAGAGCTAGCTACATGACAGAAAAGTCCAACATGTCCATATACAGAGAGATAGCTACATGGCAGATGAGTTCAACATGTATATGTACAGAGAGTTAGCTACATGGCAGATGAGTCCAACATGTCAATATATAGAGAGCTAGATACATCACAGATGAGTCCAATATGTCCATACTCATAGAGCTGGCTTCTTGGCAAATAAATCCAACATGTCCATATACAGTTAGCTAGCTACATGGCAGCTAAGTCCAACATGTCCATATACAGGTAGATAGCTAAATGGCATATGAGTCCAACATGTCCATATGTAGAAAGCAAGCTACATGGCAGATGAGTCCATCATGTGCATATACTGGGTGGTGCATGGCAAAAAAAGTCCAACGTGTCCATATACAAACAGCTGGCTACTTGTCAGGTAATTTCAACATGTCCATATACAGAGAGTTAGCTATGTGGCAGATGAGTCTAACAAGTCCATATACAGAGAGCAAGCTGTATGGCAGATGGCTTCAACATATCCTTATATAGAGACCTAGCTACATGGCAGATGAGTCCAACATGTCCATATACAGACAGCTAGCCACATGGCAGGTAAGTGCAACATGTACATATACAGATAGCTGGCTATATGGTAGATGATTTGAACACGTCTATATACAGAGAGCAAACTACAAGGAAAATGTGTCCAAATTGTCCATCAACAGTTAGGTAGCTTCAATCCTGTAATTCAAGCATGCCCAAATATAGAGAGCAAGCTACATGACAGATGAGTCCAACATATCCAGATACAGACTGCTAGCTATATGGCAGATGATTCAAACATGTCCATACTCAGAGAGCAAACTACATGGAAAGTTAGTCCAACAAGTCCATATACCAAGAGCTAGCGAAAGTTGCAGGTAATTCCAACATGTCCATATACAGAAGGCTAGCTGCATGGCAGATAAATCCAACATATCCTTATACAGAGAGCTAGCTAAAAGTCAGATGAGTCCAAAATGTTCATATACAAAGAGCTAGCTCCATGGTAGATAATTCCATCATGTCCATATACAGAGAGCTAGCTACACGTCAGATGAGTTAAACATGTCCATATGAAGAGCCCTAGCCACATGGGAGATGAGTTCAACATGTTCTTATACTGAGAGCTCCCTACATGGCAGATGAGTCCTACATGTCCATATACAGAGAGCTAGATACATGACAGATTACTCCAAAATGTCCATATACAGAGAGCTAGTTACATGGCAGATTACTCCAACATATCCTTATTCAGAGAGATAGCTACATGGCAGATGGTTCCAACATATCCATATAAAGAGAGCTAACTACATGACAGATGAGTTCAACATGTCTATATATAGAGAGCTACTTACATGGCAGATGATTCCAACATGTTCATGTACAGAGAGAAAGCTTCATGGAAAATAAGTGCAATATGTCCATATACGGAGAGCTAGCAACATCACAAGGAGTCCAACATACCTGTTTTCAGAGAGGTAGTTACATGGCAGGTAAGGGCAACATGTCTATATTCAGGGAGCTAGCTAAATGGCAGATGAGTTCAACATGTCCATTTATGGAGAGCTAGCTACAAGGAGCTCTGGTAGTGTAGTGGTTATGAATCGGGCTGCGAACCTGAAGGTTAGCAGTTCGAAACTACCAGCTGCTCCGTGGAAGAAAGTTGAGGCTTTCTACTCCCGTAAAGATTTACACCCTCGGAAACCTTGTACAGGGTCACTATGGGTCAGAAACGACTCGACGGCACTTAACAAACAACAAAGCTACATGGAAGGAAAGTAAAACATGGCCAAATACAGAGTGTTTTCTACATGACAGATGAGTCCATCATGTGTATATAGAGAGAGCTAGCTATCTGGCAGATGAGTCCTACATATGCTTATACAGAGAGATAGCTACATTGCAGATGAGTCCATCATTTCCATATACCAAGAGCTAGCTACATATCAGATAAGTCCAATAAGTACATATACAGTAGGAAAGTTCCATGGCAGATGACTCCAACATATGCATATACAGAGAGCTAGCTACTTGGCACATGAATCCAACATAACCTTATAGAGAGAGCTGGCTTCATGGAAGATGAGTCTAACAAGTCCATATATAGAGAGCAAGGTACATGGCTGATCAATCCAACATGTCCATATACAGACACCTAGCTATATGGTAGATGATTCGAACATGTCCATATACAGAGAGCAAGCTACATGGAAAATAAATCCAAACCTGAGAAAAAAATAAAACTCCAAAAGCTTTGTGAAAATAAAAAGAAAGAAAAGAAATCCAAACTGTCCATATACAGAGAGGTAGCTACAATTTGGTAATTCCAACATGTCCATATACAGAGAGCTAGCTAAATGACAGATGAGTCCAACATTTGCATATATAGAGACCTAGATACATGGCAGATCATTCAAATATAGACCATGTTTTATGCCACAAAACAAATCTCCATAAATTTACAAATATCAAAATACTACAAAGCATCTTCTCAGAACACAATGCTAACAAATTAGAAATCAACAACAGGAAGACCAAGGAAATCAAGTTAAATACATGGAAACTGAATAACACTCTGCTGAAAAGTGACTGGGTAGTAGAAGAAATTAAATGTGAATTCACGAAGTTTCTAGAAATAAATGAGAATGAAAACACAACATACTCAAATTTTTGGGACACGGTGAAAGCAGTCTTGAGAAGGCAATTTAATACAATAAATGCACAAATCCCAAAAGAAGAAAGAACTAAAATTAACACATTAACACAGCATCTACAACAATTAGAAACAGACCAACAGAGGGAACTCACAGCCACCAAAATAAAAGAAATAATAATGATTAGAGCAGAAATATATGAGATAGAAAACAGAAAAACTACAGAAACAATTAACAAGAAAAGAAGCAGGTTCTTTGAAAGAATTAACAGAATCGACAGACCATTGGCAAACTTAAAAGAAAAGAAAGAGAAGACACAAATAACACGCATTAGAAATCACATGGGTGATGTCACAACGGAACCAAAGGAAATCAAAAGGATAATAGCAGAATACTATGAAGAGTTGTACTTCAAGAAAATTGAAAATTTAGATGTGGGGGATACATTTTTAGATAAACA
>NW_006409055.1:465140-471380 GCF_000296735.1 Chrysochloris asiatica | reverse complement strand
AACAGGAACCAGACAAGGATGTCCTCTGTCACCGCTTCTATTAAATATTGAGCTGGAAGTCTTAGCAAGAGCTATACAGCAAGACAGGGAAATTAAAGGTATCCAAATTGGCAAAGAGGAAGTAAAACTCTCCCTACTTGCAGACGATATGAAACTATATATAGAAAACTCCAAAGACTCAACAAAAAAGCTACTAGACCTCATTGGAAGATTCAGCAAAGTTGCAGGGTATAAAATCAACGTACAAAAATCAGATGGATTCCTCTATAACAAAAAAGACAGTGTTGAAAAGGACATTAGGAAAGCAATACTATTTACAATAGCCAACCAAAAGATGAAATATCTTGGAATAAATGTAACCAGAGAAACACAGGACTTATACAAGGATAACTACAAAGCACTACTGCAAGAAACCAAAAGAGACTTACAAAAATGGAAGTATCTACCATGATCCTGGATAGGAAGACTTAACATTGTGAAAATGTCAATACTGCCCAAAGCAATTTACACATATAATGTGATCCCAATCCAGATTCCAATGACATTCTTCAAAGAGATGGAAAAGGCAATTACAAATTTTATATGGAAAGGAAAGAGACCCAGGATAAGCAAAGCACTGCTTAAGAATAAGAATGAGATTGGAGGCCTCTCACTCCCCGACTTCTAAATTTACTACATGGCTACAGTGGTCAAAACAGCTTGGTACTCTTACAATGAAAGGTACATAGATCAATGGAACAGCATTGAGAATCCAGAAATTGACGCATCTACATACAGCCAACTGATCTTTGACAAAACACCAAAATATATCGCATGGGGAGGGGATACTCTCTTCAACAGATGGTGCTGACAGAATTGGAAAATGATATGCAAAAGACTGAAACAAGACCTTCTCCTCACACCTTATACAAAAACCAATTCAACATGGATTAAAGACCTAAATGTGAATCCCAGAATTATGAAGGTCATCAATGAAAAACTTGAGACAAATGTGAGTGCACTAATTCTGGGAATACATAGACTACAAAAAATTTTGAAAACCACACAAACAAAAATAGATGAGTGAAACATACTAAAAATTCAAAGTTATGTGCATCAAAAGACTTCACCGGAAGAGTGAAAAGGGAACACACAGAATGGGAGAAAAGCTTTTGCAATGACATATCAGACAAAGGACTCATTTCTAAAATATACAGGAAACTACAACACCTCTACAAGAAAACGACAGATAACCCAATTAAAAGTGGGCACAGGATATGAACAGACACTTCACCAAGGAAGAGATCCAGGCAGCCAACAAACATATTGAGAAATGCTCACTATCATTAACCATTAGAGAGATGCAAATCAAAACAACAATGAGATATCATCTCACACCAACAATAACAGAGAAGAAGAAAAATGTAGAGGACAATAAATGCTGGCGGGAATGTGCAGAGACTGGGACACTCCTGCATTGCTGGTGGGACTGAATAATGGTCCAACCTCTCTGGAAAGCAATATGGCATTTCCTAAGAAGATTGAAAATAGAAATACCTTATGATCTACATGACCATATAGAGAGTGCTAGCTACATGGAAGATGAGTTCAATCTGTCCCTATACAGAGAGCTAGCTACATGACAGATGAGTTCAACATACAGAGAACTAACTACATTGCAGAGGAGTTTAAAATGTCCACATACAGAGACCTAGCTTCATGACAGATGAGTCCATCATATCTATAAACAGAGAGATAGCTAGATGGCCAATGAGTCCAACATGTCCATATACAGAGAGCTACCACATAGCAAATAAGTCCAACATATCCATATACATAGAGTTAGCTAGATGGTAGATGATAACAACATGTCAATATACAGAGAGCTAACTACACGTATATATAACTATGGATGCAAAAGCTGAACAGTGAATAAGGAAGATCGTAGAAGAATTGATGCCTTTGAGTTGTGGTCTTGGAGGAGAATACTGAAAGTGCCATGGACTGCCAAAAGAACCATTAGATCTGTTTTGGAAGAAGTGCAGCCAGAGTGCTACTTGGAGGCCAAGATGGCTAAGCTTCGTCTCTCATACTTTGGATATATTATCCGGAGGGAACAGTCGCTGGAGAAGGGTGTCATGCTAAGTAAGACGGAGGGTCAGAGAAAAAGGGGAAGACCCCTAATGAGATGGATTGGCCAGGTGGCATCGTTGATGGACTCAAGTGTGGCAGCGGTAGTTAGGTTGGCCCAGGATCGGACATTGTTTCGTTCTGTTGTGCATGGGGTCGCTATGAGGTGGTTCTGACTCAATGGCACCTGATAACAACAACAACAACAACAACAACAACAACAACTACATGGCAGTTGAGTCCAACATGTCCAAAAAGGGGGAGCTAGCTACATTGCAGAGGAATACAACATGTCCATATACAAAGAGTGAGCTATTGAACACAAGTCCAATGTGTTCACATTTAGAGAGCTAACCACTAGCGTAGTGGTTACGATTTGGGCTGGGAACCTCAGGGTAAGCAGTTCGAAACAACCAGCTGTTCTCAGGAGAAAGGTGAGGCGTTCTGTTCCTGTAAAGATTACAGCCTCAGAAACCCTGTATAGGGTTGCTATGAGTCAGAATCGACTCCACGGCACATAACAACAACAACAACAACAGCCACATGGCAAATGATTAAAACATATCCTTATACTGAGAGATAGTTACATGGCAGATGAGCCCAACATGTCCATATAAAGAAAGCTAGCTACATGACAGATGAGTCCAACATGTCCATAGAGAGAGAGAGCTAGCTACCTGGCAGATTAATCCAACATATCCTTATACATAGAGCTAGCTGCATGGCAGATGAGATCAACATGTCCATAAAAAGAGACATAACTACATGTCAGACGAGTTTAGCATATCCTTATACAGAGAGCAAGCTACATGGCAGATGAGTCCAACATGTCCATATACAGAGAGCTAGCTACATGGCAGATGATTCCAACATATCCATATAAATAGAGAAGGCTACATATAAAAGACGTCCTAAATGTCCATATACAGAGAGCTAGCTACATGGCAGGTAAGCCCAACATGTCCATACACAGAGAGCACACTAGTTGGCAGATGAGTTCAACATGTCTATTTATAGAGAGCTTACTATGTGGCAGGTAAGTGCAACAAGTCCATATACAGAGAGCTAGCTACATGACTGAAAAGTCCAACATGTTCATATACAGAAAGCTAGTTCCTTGGCAGAAAAGACCAACATGTCCGTATACAGAGAGTTAGCTACATGGCAGACAAGTACAAAATGTCCATATACATAGAGGTAGCTCTTTGGTAAATAATTCCAACATGTCCATATACAGAAATCTAGGTGCATAGCATATGAGTTCTTCGTGTCTATATGCAGAGACCCAACTACATGGCAGATGAGTTCTACATAGCCACATACAGAGCACTAGCTTCATGAAAGATGAGTCCAACATATCCATATACTGAGAGCTAGCTACATGGCAAATAAGTCCAACATGTCCATATACAGAGAGCTAGCTAGATGGTAGCTGATACCAACAAGTCCATATACAGAGAGCTAACTACACGACAGATGAGTCCAACATGTCCAAATAGGGGGAGCAAACTACATGACAGAGGAATACAACATGTCCATATATAACGAGTGAGCTTCATGTCAGACAAGGCCAATAAGATCATATATAGAGAGGTAGCTACATTGCAGATGATAATAACATGTCCTTATACAGAGAGATGATAGTTACATGGCAGATGAGTGCAATGTGTCCATATAGAGAGAGCTAGTTACATGGCAGATGAGTCCAACATATCCAAATAGGGGGAGCAAGCTACATGGCAGAGGAATCCAACTTATCTGTGTACAGAGAGCGAGCTACATGTCAGATGAGTTCAAAATGTCCATATACAGATAGCTAGCTACGTGGCAGATGATTCCAACATGTCCATTTACAGAGAGCTAGCTACATGCCAGATTAGTTCAACATGTCCATATACAGAGAGTTAGCTTCATGACATATGAGATTGACATGTGCATATGCAGAGAGCTTGCTACATGACAGGAAAATCCAATATGTCCATATACAGAGAGCTAGCTACATGGCATATAAGCCCAATATGTTCATATACAGACAGCTAGCTACATGGCAGATAAGATCAACCTGTCCTTATACAGAGAGATATCTACAAGGCAGAAAAGTCCTAAATGTCCATATACAGAGAGCTAGCCACATGGCAAATAAGTTCAATATGTTCATATACAGAGAGCTAGCTATATGGCATATGATGCAAACATATCCTTATACAGAGAAATAGCCACAGTGTAGATGAGTCCAACATGTCCATATAAAGTGAGCTAGCTACATGGGTGATGAGTCCAACATGCCCATATACAGAGAGATAGCTGCATGTCAGATGAGTTCAACATGTCCACATACAGAGAACTAGCTTCATGACAGATGAGTCCAACCCAACATATCCATAAACAGAGAGCTAGCTACATGGCTGATGAGTCCAATGTGTCCAAATAGGGGGAGCGAGCTACATGCTGAGGAATCAAATATGTACTTATAGGGAGAGCGAGCTACATGGGAGACAAGTCCAATATGTTCATATATAGAGAGATAGCTGCATGGCAGATGATTGCAACATATCCTTTATACAGAGAGATAGTTACATGGAAGATGAGGCCAACATGTCCATAAAGAGAGGGCTAGCTACATGTCGGTAGAGTCCAACATATCCAAATACGGGGAGCAAGCTACAGAGGGCTAGTTAGATGGTAGATGATACCAACATGTAGATATACAGCGTTAATTACACGGCAGATGAGTCCAACATGTCAAAATAGAGGGAGCTAGCTATTTGGCAGAGGAATCCAACATGTCCACATGAAAAGAGCGAGCTACATGACATACAAGTTCAATATTTTCATATACAGAGAGCTAGCTACATGGCAGATGTATCCAACATATCCTTATACAGATAGCTAGCTACATGTCAGAAGAGTCCAACACGTCCATATACAGAGAGCTAGTTACATGGCTGATGAGTCCAACATGTCCATATACAGAAAGATAACTAGATGGCAGATGATACCAATATGTTCATATACAGAGAGCTAACTTCATGGCAGATGAGTCCAACATGTCCATATAGGGGGAGCTAGCTACATGGCTGAGTAATCAAACATGTACTTGTAGGGAGAGTGAGCTACATGTGAGACAAGTCTAATATGTTCCTATACGGAGAGGTAGCTACATTGCAGATGATTGCAACATATCCTTATACAGAGAGATAGTTACATGGCAGATGAGTAAAACATGTCTATAGAGAGAGAGCTAGATACATGGCAGATGAGTCGAACATGTCCAAATAGGGGAGCAAGCTAGATGGCAGAGGAATTGAATTTATCCATATAGAGAGAGCTAGCTACATGTTAGATGAGTTCAAAATGTCCATATACAGATAGCTAGCTTTATGGCAGATGATTCCAACATGTCCATATTTAGAGAGCTAGCTACATGGTAGATGAGTCCATCATGTCCATATTCAGAGAGCAGGCTACATGGAAGATTAGTCCAACATGTCCATATGCAGAAAGCTACCTACATGGCCAATGAGTCCAACATGTCCATATAAAGAGAGCTAGCTAGATGGTAGATGATACCAAAAGGTCAATATATAGAGAGTTAACTACACTGCAGATGAGTCCAGCATGTACAAATAGGGGGAGCTTGCTGCAAGGCAGAGGATTCCAACATGACCATATACAAAGAGCAAGCTACATTTCAGACAAGTCCAATATGTTCATATACAGTTAGCTAGGTACATGGCAGATGAGTGCAACATATCCTTATACAGAGAGATAGTTACATGGCAGATTAGTCCAACCTGTCCATAAAGTGAGGGCTAGCTACATGTCAGAAGAGTCCAACATATGCAAATACGGGGAGCAAGCTACATGGCAGAGGAATCCAACATGCCCATATACAGAGAGTGAACTACATGACAGAAAAGTCCAATATGTTCATATACAGACAGCTAGCTACATGGCAAATAAGTCCAACATGTCCATATACAGAGAGCTAGATACATGGCAGGTAAGTACCACATATCCATATAAAGAGAGCTAGCTACATGACAAATAAGTACCACATATCCATATAAAGAAGGAGCTCTGGTAGAGTAGTGGTTACGAATTGGGCTGCGAACCTTAAGGTCAGCGGTT
>NW_006409055.1:456650-465040 GCF_000296735.1 Chrysochloris asiatica | reverse complement strand
ATGGCATATGATGCAAACATATCCTTATACAGAGAAATAGCCACAGTGTAGATGAGTCCAACATGTCCATATAAAGTGAGCTAGCTACATGGGTGATGAGTCCAACATGCCCATATACAGAGAGATAGCTGCATGTCAGATGAGTTCAACATGTCCACATACAGAGAACTAGCTTCATGACAGATGAGTCCAACCCAACATATCCATAAACAGAGAGCTAGCTACATGGCTGATGAGTCCAATGTGTCCAAATAGGGGGAGCGAGCTACATGCTGAGGAATCAAATATGTACTTATAGGGAGAGCGAGCTACATGGGAGACAAGTCCAATATGTTCATATATAGAGAGATAGCTGCATGGCAGATGATTGCAACATATCCTTTATACAGAGAGATAGTTACATGGAAGATGAGGCCAACATGTCCATAAAGAGAGGGCTAGCTACATGTCGGTAGAGTCCAACATATCCAAATACGGGGAGCAAGCTACAGAGGGCTAGTTAGATGGTAGATGATACCAACATGTAGATATACAGCGTTAATTACACGGCAGATGAGTCCAACATGTCAAAATAGAGGGAGCTAGCTATTTGGCAGAGGAATCCAACATGTCCACATGAAAAGAGCGAGCTACATGACATACAAGTTCAATATTTTCATATACAGAGAGCTAGCTACATGGCAGATGTATCCAACATATCCTGATACCTTAAGGTCAGCGGTTTGAAACTACAAGCCTCTCAGCGGAAGAAAGATGAGGCTTTCTACTCCCGTAAAGATTTACACCCACGGAAACCCTGTACAGGGTCGCTATGGGTCGGAACCGAATCAACAGCACATAACAACAACAACAACATCCATATAAAGAAAGCTAGCTACATGACAGATAAGTCCAACATGTTGACATACAGAGAACTAGCTTCTTGGAAGATGAGATCAACATTTGTCTATACAGAGAGCTAGCTACATGACAGATGAGTCCCAAATGTCCATATACATAGAGCTAGATACATGGTAGGTAAGTCAAACATGTCCATACACAGAGAGCTATACATATACATATACATATACATATACATATACATATACATATACATATACATATACATAGAGCTAGCTTCATGGCAGATGAGTCCGACACATCCATAAATAGAGAGCTAGCTACATGGCCATTGAGTCCAACATGTCCATATAAAGAAAACCAGCTACATGGCATATAAGCCTAACATGTCCTTATGCAGAAAGCTAGCTATTAGGTAGATGATGCCAACATGTAGATATACAGAGAGCTAGCTACATGGCAGATTAGTTCAACATGTCCTTATACAGAGAGCTAGCTATATGGAAAATAATTCCTACACGTCCATATACACAGAGCTAGCTACATGGCAGATGTGTCCAACATATCCATATACAGAGAGCTAGATACATGGCCGATGAGTTCAAAATGTCCATTTACAGAGTGATACCTACATGGAAGGTAAGTATAACATGTCCATATACAGAGAGCTAGCTACATGACAGAGTAGTCTAGCAAAACCATATACAGATAGCAAGCTACATGGCAGATGCGTCTAACATATCCATAAACAGAGAGCTAGCTACAGTACTGATGAGTCTAAAATGTCCATATACAGAGAGCTAACTGCACATCAGATGAGTTCAACATGTTCAAAAAGAGGGAGCTAGCTACTTCGCAGAGGAATCCAACATGACCACATAAAGTGAGACAGCCACTTGCCAGACTGGTCCAATATGTTCATATACAGAGAGCTAGCTACATGGCAGATGAGATCAACATGTGCATATACAGAGAGCTAGCTTCATATCAGACAAATCCATTATGTCTATATACAGAGAGCTAGAGACATGGTAGATGAGTCCAACATGTCCAAGGACAGAGAGCAAGCTACATGGCAGAGGAATTCAACATGTGCATATATAGAGATATAGCTGTATAGCAGATAAGTACAACATGTCCACATACACAGTGTTCGGCACCTGGTAGACAAGTCAAAAATGTCCATATACAGAGAAATAGCTACATGGCAGATGAGTCAAACATGTCCATACACATACGGTTGGCTACATGGCAGAGAAGTCCAATATGTCTATATACAGATAGATAGGTACAAATCAGATGAGTTCAAGATGTCAATATACAGAGAGCCAACTACATGGTAGATAAGCCAAACATATCCATACACAGACAGCTAGCTACATAGCAGATGAGTTCAACATGTCCATATACAGAGAGCTATCTACATGGCATATGAGTCCTTCATGTCCATATACAGATAGCTAGCAACAAGGCAGATGAGTTCAACATGTTCATATACATAGAGCTAGCTTCATGGCAAATGAACCCACCATGTCAATATACAGAAAGCTAGCTACATGGCAGATGAATCCAACATATCCTGATACAGAGAGATACCTAAATGTCAGATGACTCCAACATGTTCATATACAGAGAGCTATCTACATGGCAAATGAGTCCAACATGTCCACATAGAGGGAGCTAGCTACATGGCAGATGATTCCAACATTTCCAATTAAAGAAAGCTATCTACATGGCAGATGATTCCAACATGTCCATATACAGAGAGCTAGCTACATGTCAGATGAGTCCACCATGTCCATGAACATAGAGCTGGCTACAGGGCAGATGAGTCCAACATGTCGTTATAAAGATAACTAGGTATATGCCAGACAAGTCCAATATGTTCATATACAGAGAGCTAGCTACATGGCAAATGAGTTTAACATGTCCATATAGAGAGCTAGGTACTTGGTAGAAAGATCCAATATATTCATATACAGAGAGCTAGCTACATGGAAGATTAGTCCTACATATCCATATATGTAGAATTAGATACATGACACATGAGTCAAATAAGTCCATATACAGAGAGTTTGCTACATGGCAGATGAACCCAACATGTCCATATACAGAGAGATAGGTATATGGCATATGAGTCCAACAAGTTCATATACATGGAGCTGGCTACATGGCAGATCCGTCCAACATATCCATATTCAGATAAGTGTAACATGCCCATATGCTGAGAGCTATCTACATGGCAGATGAGTCCAAATTGTCCATATACAGAGAGCCAGCTACATGGCAGATTAACCCAAATTGTCCATATACATAGTGAAAGCTACATGGTAGATGAATCGAACATGTCCAAATAAAGACAGGTACTTACATGGCAGATGAGACCAATATGTCCATGCACAGAGAGCTAGCTACATGGCAGATGAATACATCAATTCCATATACAGAGACCTAGCTACATGCAGACAAGTACAATATGATCATATACAGAGAGTTAGCTACATGGCAGGTGAGTCCAACATGTCCATATACTGAGAGGTAGCTAAATGTCAGAGATGTCCAAGTCCATATACAGAAAGTTAGCTCCATGGCAGATGAGACCAATATGTCCATGTACAGAGAGCTAAGTCCATGACCAAAGAACCCACCATGTGCATATACACAGAGAAAGCTACATGGCAGGTAACTACAACATGTCCAAACACATAGTGCTCTCTACATGTTAGATGATTCCAAAATGCCCAATATAGAGAGCTAACTACATGGCAGATGGATCCAACATGTCCATATACAGAGAGATAGCCACATGGCAGACAAGTCCAACATGTTTGTATACAGAGAGGTAGCTTCATGACAGATGAGTCCAATATGTCCATATACAGAGAGCCAGCTAAATGACACATGAGTTCAACAAGTCCATATACTGAGAGCTAGCTCTGTAACAGTTGATCCAACATGTCACTAGCTACATGGCTTATAAGTCCAAAATGTCTATATACATAGAGCTAGTTACTTGGAAAGTAAGTCCAACATGTCCACATAGAGAGAGCTAGCTACAAGGCAGATAAGTAAAACAAGTCCTTAAATAGAAAGCTAGCTACATGGTTTATTATGCAGGGAATGACTAATTGAAAAGGAATGGTGTTGCATTCATCGTCACTAAGAACATACCCAGATCAGTCATGAGGTACAATGTTATAAGTGATAGGATAATATCCCTGTGTCTACAGGGAAGCTCAGTTAATAGCACTATTATTCACATTTATGCACCAACCACAAAAACCAGTGTAGATGAAATAGAAGAATTCTACCAACTTGTTCAATCTGAAATCGATCAAACATGCAATCAAGATGTATTGCTCATTACTGGTGATTGGAATGCAAAGGTTGGGAGCAAAGTGGAAGGACCAGTAGTTGGAAAATTTGGACTTGGTGATAGAAATGATGCTGGATAATGAATAATAGATTTCTGCAAGACAAATGATTTGTTTATGTCAAATACCTTCTTTAGACAGCATAAGAGATGACCATACACATGGACCTCACCAGATGGAACACATAGAAATCAAATTGACTATATCTGTGTAAAGAGAAAATGGAAAAGCACCATATCATCAGTGAAAAGAAGGCCAGGGGCAGACTGTGCAACATACCATCAATTACTGATATGCAAATTCAAACTTAAACTGAAGAAAATGAGAACAAGTCCACAAGAGCAATATATGACCTTGACTTTATCCCACCTGAATTTACAGATCATATGGGGAACAGATTTGATGCATTAAACACTAAAGACCGAACACCAGAAGCATTGTGGTATGACATCAAGAACATCATCTGTGAAGAGAGCAAAAAGTCATTAAGAAGACAAAGAAGGAAAAGGTCAAAATGGATATCAGAGGAGACTCTGAAACTTGCTCTCCAGTGTAGAGAAGCTAAAGCAAATGGAAGAATTGAAGAGGACCAAGAGATGAACAGAAAATTTCAAAGATCAGCTCGAGAAGATAAAACCAGGTACTATAATAAAATATGCAAATATTTGGAACCAGAAAACCAAAAGGAAAGAACATGGTCAGTGTTTCGCAAGCTGGGGGAACTGAAGAAAAAATTCAAGCCTCGACTTTCATTATTGAAAGATTCTCTGGGCAAATTATCGAATGATGCAGAATGCATCAAGAGAAGATAGAAAGAATACACTGAATCATTGTTTCAAAAGGAAGTGGTTAATGGTCAACTATTTCAAGAGGTACCATATGTACAAGAGTGAATGATACTCAGGGAGGAAGTCCAAAGTGCATTGAAGGAACTGGCAAAGAACAAGGCACCAGGAACTGATGGAATAAAACTTGAAATCTTTCAAGAAAGTGAGGCAGCACAAGAGGCACTAACTCATCTCTGCCAAGAAATTTGGAAGACAACTATCTGCCCGACTGATTGGAAGGGATCCATATTTGTGCCCATTCCAAGGAGAGGTGACCCAATGGAATGCGGAAATCATCAGACAATCTCTTTGATATCTCAAGTGAGTAAAGTTTGGTAAAGGTAATACAGAAATGGCTACAATCATACATTGACAGAGAACTTCCAAAGGTTCAAGCTGGATTCAGAAGAGGCTGTGGAATGATTGATATCATTCCTGATGTCTGATGGATCTTGGCTGAAAGCAGAGAATATCAGAAAGATGTTTACCTATGCTTTACTGACTATGCGAAGGCTTTCGATTGTGTGGATCATGAAAAGCTATGTACAGTATTGAGAACTATGAGTATTCCAGAGCACTTAATTGTACTTCTGAAAAATCTGTACCTGGACCATGAGGCAGTTGTTGGAACAGAGCATGGGAACACTGAAAGTTTTAAAATTGGGAAAGGTGTGCGACAGGGTTGTGTTCTTTCACCATATTTATTCAACATGTATCCTGAGCAAATAATATGAGAGGCTGGATTCTATGAAGAAAAATGTGGTGTCAGGATTGGAAGAAGACTCATTAACAACCTGTGATATGCAGATGATACAACCTTGCTTGCTGAAAGTGAAGAGGACTTAAAATATTTACTGATGAAGACCAAAGAGCACAGCCTTCAGTATGGGTTGCATCTCAATGTTAGGAAAACAAAAATCCTCACCACCAGACCAATAAACAACATTCTTAACAACGGAGAAAAGATTGAAGTTGTCAAGGACTTAATTCTTCTTGGATCAACTATCAACACTCGTGGAAGAAGTAGTCAAAAGATCAGACAACATATTGCATTAGGCAAATTTGCTGCACAAGAACTTTTTAAATTGTTGAAGATCAGAGATGTCAGCTTGCGGATTAAGGTGCGCCTGACCCAAGCGATGGTATTTTCAATAACCTCATATGGATGTAAAAGCTGGACAGTGAATAAGGAAGATCATAGAAGAATTGATGAATTTGAGTTGTGGTGTTGGAGAAGAATAATAAAATTGTCATGGACTGCCTAAAGGACCAACAGATCTGTTTTGGAAGAAGTGCAGAGACCTAGCTACATGGCAGACGAGTCCAACATGTACATATAGAGAGACCTAGCTACGTTGCAAATGAGCCAAACATGTGCATATACAGAGAGATAGCTACATTGCAGATAAGTACAACATGGCCAAATTCAGAGTGCTAGCTACATTTTAGAAAATTCCAAAATGTCCATATATAGAGAGCTAGCTACATGGCAGATGAATCCAACATGTCCATCTACCAAGAGCTAGCTACATGGAAGACAAGTTCAATATGTTCATAGACTGTGATCTAGGTACATGACAGATTAGTCCAACATGTCCAAACACCGAGAAATAGCTACATGTCACATAAGTACAACATAAAGAGAGCTAGCTAATTGGCAGATGAGTCCAACATATCAAAATAAAGACAGCTAGCTAAATGGCAGATGAGTGCAACTTATTCTTATGCAGAGAGCTAACTACATGGCAGATGAGTCCAATATGTCCATATACTGAGAGCTCGTTACATAACAGATGAGTCCAACATGTCGCTAACTCCATGGCTTATAAGTCCAAACAGTCCATATACAGAGAGCTAGCTATATGGCAGATGAATGCAACATGTCCATATCCAGAGAGCTAGCTACATGGCAGACAAGTCCAATATGTTCATATACAGAGAGCTAGCTACATGACATATGAGTACAACAAGCCCATATACATTGATCTAGCTACATGGTAGAGGAGTCCAACATGTCCATATACAGAGAGCTAGCTACATAACAGATGATCTAACATATCCTTAGCTACATGGCTTGTAAGTCCAAAACATTCATATACAGAGAACTAGTTACTTGGCCAGTAAATCCAACCTGTTCACATGGAGAGAGTCAGCAACAGGGAAGATAAGTCTAACGTGTCCATATATAGAAACCTAGCTACATTTCAGATAATTCCAACATGTACATATACAGAGAGCTACCTACATGTCAGATGAATCCAAAATGTCCATATAGAGGGAGCTAGCTATATGGCAGAGGAGTCCAACATGTCCATGGACACAGAGCTAGCTATATGGCAGAGGAATTCTACATATGCATATACAGAGAGATAGCTAAATGGCATATGAGTCCAACATGTCCATATACCTAGAGCTAGCTACATGGGAGATGATTCCAACATGTTCATATACAGAGAACTGGCTATATGGGTGATGAGTCCAAGATATCTGTATACAGCTACAAGGTAGAGGAGTCCACCATGTGCACATACAAAGAGCTAGCTATATGGCAGATGAATTCAGCATGTCCAAATACACAGAACAAGCTACATGGCAGATGATTCCAACATGTCCATATACAGAGAACTATCTATATGGCAGAATATGAGTCCAACATATCCTTATACAGAGAGATAGCTACCTGGCAGATGAGTCCAGCATGTCTGTATACAGAAAGCTAGCTACATGGCTGATGAGTCCAACATGTCTGTAAGCAGAGAGCTAGCTACAAGGCAGAGGATTCCAACATGTCCGTATACAGAGAGTTAGCTACGTAGCACTCGAGTCCAACATGTTCATACACATAGATGTAAGTAAATGGCAGATGAATCCAACATGTCCATATAGAGAGCTGTCTACATGGCAGAGAAGTCAAATATGTTCATATATAGAGAGCTAGCTATAATGTTGATAAGTCCAACATGTCCATATACATAGAGCTAGCTATATGGCAGATGAGTCCAACATGTCTGTATACAGAGAGGTAGCTACATGACATATGAGTCCAACATGTCCATATACATAGCTCTAGCTACATGGTAGAAGAGTCCACCATGTCCATATACAGAGAGCTAGCTATATGGCAGATGAGTCAAGCATGTCCAAATAGACAGAACAAGCTACATGGCAGATGATTCCTACATGTCCATATACAGAGAACTACCTATATGACAGAAGATGAGTCCACATATCCTTATACAGAGAGATAGCTACATAGCAGATGAGTCAAACATGTCCGTATATAGCAAGATAGCTACACAGCAGATGTGTCCAACATGTCCGTATACAGAGAGCTAGCTACATAGCACAC
>NW_006409055.1:444513-456030 GCF_000296735.1 Chrysochloris asiatica | reverse complement strand
TATCTATATCATCTATATCTATATCTATATCTATATCTATATCTATATCTATATCTATATCTATATCTATATCTATATATATCTATATATCCTACACTGTACAGTTGTCAAACATGTCCATATACAGAGAGTTAACTACATGGCATATGAGTCCTGCATGTCCAAATACAGAGAGCTAGCTACAAGACTGATGAGTCCAACATTTCCATATAGAGAGATATCTACGTGAAAGACAAGTCCAATATGTTCAGTACAGAGAGCTACATGGCTCATGAGTCCAAGATGTCCATATTCAGAGAGCTAGCTACATGATATATGAGTCCAACATGTCCATATACATAGATCTAGCTACAAAGCAAAGATGTCCAACATGACAATATACAGAATGCTAGATACATAACCAATGAGTCCAACATATCCTTACAGAGATAGCTAACTACATGGCAGGTAAATTTAACATGTCCATACACAGAGAGCTAGCTACATAGCAGATGAGTCCAACATGTCCATATTAAGAGAGCTTAGAAGCATGGCAGACTAATCCAAAATTCCCATAGAGAGAGTTAGATATATGGCAGATAAGTCCAACATGGCCACATACAAAGAGATAGATATATGCCAGATGAGTGCAACATATCTAATACAGAGAACTAGATACAAGGAAGATGAGTCTAACATGTCCATATACAGAGAGCTAGCTACATGGCAGATGAGTCCAACATTCCTTATACAGAGAGATAGCTACATGGCAGATGAGTCCAACATGTCCATATAAAAAAAACTAGCTACATGGAAGATGAGCCCACCATGTCCATATACAGAGTAAGTTGAATGGCAGATGATTCCAACATATCCATATACAGAGAGTTATCTATATGATAGATTAGTCCAACCTGTCCATATACAGAAAGCAATCTACATGGCTGATGAATCCATCATTTCCATACATAGAGAGCTACCTACATGACAGACAAGTACAATATGCTCATATACTGAGAGCTAGCTACATCGCAGATGTGTGCAACATATCCATATACAGAGAGATAAATACAGGTCAGATAAGTTTATCATGTCCATATACAGAGAGTTAGCTACATGGCAGATGAGTCCAACAAGTCCTTATACAGAGAGATAGCTACATAGCAGATGAGTTTAATATGTGCATATAAAGAGAGATAACTACATGGCAGATAAGTACAACAAGTCCATATACAGGGTGCTCGATACATGTTAGACGATTCCAACATGTCCATATACAGAAAGCTAGGCACATGACAGATAAATCCTTCATGTCCATACACAGAGAGCTAGCTACATGTCGGACAAGTCCAATATGTTCATATACAGAAAGCTAGCAATATGGAAGATGAGTCCATCATGTCCATAAACAGAGAGCTAATTACATAGCAGGTGAATCCAACGTTTCCCTATAACTACAGCTAGCCAAATGGTAGGTGAGTCTATCGTGTCCTTATAGAGAGCTAGCTACATGGCAGATAATTCTAACATGTCAATATACAGAGTTAGCTATAGGACACACGAGTCAAACGTGTCCATATACAGTGAACTAGCTACATGGCATATGAGTCCAACATGTCCATATGCATAGAGTTAACTACATGGCAGATAATTCTAACATGTCCATATACAGAGTTAGCTATAGGGCAGACGAGTCCAGCGTGTCCATATACAGAGAGCTAGCTACATGGCAGATGAGTCCACCATGTCCATATACAGAGAGATAGCTACATGGCAGACGTGTCCAACATATCCTTATACAGAGATATAGATCCATGGCAGATATATCAACATGTCATATACATAGAGCTAGCTACATGGCATTTGAGTCCAGCATGTCCATATACATAGATCTAGCTACTTGTCCAACGAGTTCAATATGTTCATATACAGAAAGCTAGCTATATGGAAGATGAGTCCATCATGTCCATATATAGAGAGACTGCTATATTACAGATGAGCAGAACATGTTCATATACAGAGAGCTAGCTACATCAAAGCTAAGTCCAATATGTCCACATACATAGATCTAGCTACATGGAAGATAAGTCCAATATGTCCATATACATAGAGCAAGCTACATGGCATAGTCGTGCAACATATCCATATACAGATCTAAGTACATGGCAAGCAAGTCCAATATATTCATAGAGAGAGAGGTAGCTACATGGCAGATAAGTCCAACATGTCCATATACATAGACTGAGCTACATGACAGATAAGTTCAACAAGTCCATATACAGAGAGCTAGCTACACGTCAAATGAGTCCAATATGCACATATACAGAAAGCTAGCTACAAGGCAGATGAATCCAACATGTACATATACATGAAGCTAGCTACATGGTAGATAACTCCAACATGTCCATATACAAAGAGCAAGCTACATGATATATGAGTCCAACATATCCATAAACAGAGAACTAGATACATGGCCGATGAGTCCAACATGTCCATATACAGAGAGCTAGGTAGATGTTAGATAATACCAACATGTCCATATACAGAGAGCTAGCTACATGGCAGATGAGTCCATCATGTCCATATACAAAGAACAAGCTACATGACAGATATGTCCAACATATTCATAAATAGAGAGCTAGCTGCATGGCTGAATAGTCCAACATGTCCATATAGAGAGAACTAGCATGAAGGTAGAAGAGTACAAAATGTCCATATTCAGAGATCTAGCTAAATGGAAGACAAATCCAAAATGTCCATATACATAGTGACAGCTACATGGTAGATGAGTTCAACATGTACAAATAAAGGGAGCTACCTCCATGGTAGATGAGTCCAACATGTACATGTACAGATAGTTAACTACATGGCAGAAGTGTCCAATATGTGCATATACAGAGAGAAAGCTATATGGCAGATAAGTACAACATGTCCATATACAGGGTGCTCGCTACATAGCAGATGAATCCATCATGTCCATACACAGAGAGCTACCTACATGACAGACAAATACCATATGATCATATACAGAGAGCTAGCTACATGGCAGATGTGTGCAACATGTCCATATACAGAGAGATAAATACATGTCACATAAATTCAACATTCCCATATACAGAAAGGTAGCTACATGGCAGATGAAGCCAACATGTCCCAATAAAGATAGCAAGCTACATGGCAGATGAGTCCAACATGTCCATATTCAGAGAGTTAGCTACATGGCAGAAAAGTCCATTATGTTCATATACAGAGAGCTACCTACATGGCAGATCAGTTCAACATATCCATGCACAGAGAGCTAGCTACATGGCTGATGAGTCCAAAATGTCCATATACAGATAGCTAGCTACGTGTCAGAGTAGTGCAAATTTCCATATACAGAGTTCTAGCTACATGACAGATGAGTCCAAGGTGTCCATATACTGAGGGCTAGCTACATGGCAGATGAATTTCACATGTGTATATAAAGAGAGATAGCTACATGGCAGATAAGTACAACATGTTCATATACAGGGTACTCACTACATGTTAGATGATTCCAAAATGTCCATATACAGAAAGCTAGGCATATGAATCCTTCAGGTCCATACACACAGAACTAGCTACATGTCAGACAAGTCCAATATGTTCATATACTGAAAGCTAGCTATATGGAATATTAGTCCATCATATCCATATACAGAGAGCTAGCTACATGGCAAATAGTTGAACATATCCATATACAGAGAGCTTGCTACATGTCAGGTACATCCAACATGTGCATATACAGAGATCTAGCCACATGGAAGATAAGGCCAACATGTACATCTACATGGAGCTAGCTACATGGTAGATGAGTCCTATATGTCCATAGAAATAGCGCTGGTTACATGGCTAATGAGTCCAAGTTGTCAGTGTATAGAGAGCTAGCTAGACATGACATATGAATCCAACATTTCCACATACATAGATATAGCTACAAGGCAGAAAAGTGCAACATGTCCATATACAGAAAGCTAGCTACATGGCAGATGAATTTAACATGGTCATATACAGAGAGCAAATTAGATGGCAGATGAGTCCAACAGGTCCATATACAGAGCTAGCTACATCGCAGAGAAGTGCAACATGTCCATACACAGAGCTAGCTACCTGGCAGATGAGTCTATCATGTCCATATACAAAAGCACTCTACATGACAGATGAGTCCAATATATCCCTAAATAGAGAACTAGTTACATGGCCAATGAATCCAACATGTCCATATAGAGAGAGCTAGCTACAAGGCAGACGAGTCCAACGTGTCCATAAACATAGAGCTAGCTACATGGCAGATGAGTCCAACATGTCCATATACAGAGAGCTAACTATATAGCAGATGAGTCAATCATGTCCATATACAGAGAGCTAGTTACATAGCAGATGAATCCAACGTGACTATAAACAGAGAGTTAGCTATATGGCAGATGAGTACTATATGTCCATATAGAGGGAGCTAGCTACATGGCAGACAAGTCCAACATGTCCACATACAGAGAGCAAGCTACATGGCAGATGAGTTAAACATGTCCACATTCATTGAGCTAGCCATGTGGCAGATGAGTCCAAAATGTTCATATACAGATAGCTGGATATATGTCAGACAAGTCCACTGTCTTCATATACTGAGAGCTAGCTACATGGTAGATGAGTCCAACATGTCCATATACACAAAGCTATCGACATAGCAGATGAGTCAAACATGTCCATATGCAGAGAGCTAGCTACATGGCAGAGGACTTCAATATGTCCGTATACCGAGAGCTAGCTACATGGTAGATGAGTTTAACATGCCCATTTATAGAGAGCTAGCTACATGGCAAATGAGACCAACATGTCTATATACAGAGATCTAGCTACATGTCACATGAGTCCAAAATGTCCATATAAAGGGCTGGATGTATGGCAAAGAAATCCAATATATTTATATACAGAGAGCTACCTACATGACTGATGAGTCCAACATGTTTATTTACAGAGAGCTAGCTACATGGCAGACACGTCCATTATGTTCATATACAGATATCTACTATACGGCAGATGAATCCATCATGTCCATACACAGAGAGCTACCTACATGACAGACAGGTACAATATGATCATATACAGAAAGCTAGCTATATGGCAGATGTGTGCAACATGTCCATATACAGGGTGCTCACTACATGTTAGACGATTCCAAAATGTCCATATACAGAGAGCTAGGCACATGGCAGATGAATCCTTCATGTCCATACAAAGAGAGCTAGCTACATTTCAGACAAGTCCAATATGTTTATATACAGAAAACTAGGTATATGGAAGATAAGTCCATCATGTCAATAAACAGAGAGTTAGCTAGCTACATGGCAGGTGAGTCCAACATGTCGCTATACATACAGCTAGCTATATGGCAGGTGAGTCTAACATGTCCTTATAGAGAGCTAGCTACATGGCAGATAATTCTAACATGTCCATATACAGAGTTAGCTATATGACAGACAAGTCCAAAGTGTCCATATACAGAGAGCTAGCTACATGGCAGATGAATCCAACATGACTATAAACAGAGAGTTAACTATATGGCAGATAAGTACTATACATCCATATAGAGGGAGCTAGTTACATGGCATACAAGTCCAACATGTTCACATACAAAGAGCTAGTTACATGGCAGATGAGTTGAACATGTCCACATTCATTGAGCTAGCCATGAAGCAGATGAGTCCAAAATGTTCATATACAGATAGCTGGATACATGTCAGACAAATCCACTATCTTCATATGCAGAGAGCTAGCTACATGGTAGATGAGTCCAACATGTCCATATACACAAAGCTATTGACATAGCAGATGCACCAAACATGTCCATATACAGAGAGCTAGCTACATGGAAGAGGACTTCAATATGTCCATTCTCAGAGAGCTAGCTACATGGTAGATGAGTTTAACATGTCCATTTATACAGAGCTAGCTACATGGCAGATGTGTCTATCGTATCTATATAGAAAGAGCTGGCTACATGGCAGATGAGACCAACATGACTATATACAGAGATCTAGCTACATGTCACATGAGTCCAAAATGTCCATATAGAGAGCTAGCTATATGGCAAAGAAATCCAATATATTCATATATAGAGAGCTACCTACATGGCTGATGAGTCCAACATGTCCATATACACAGAGCTAGCTACATGGAAGATGAGTCCAACATATTTATTTACAGAGAGCTAGCTACATGGCAGAAAAGTCCAACGTGTTCATATACAGATATCTACTATATGGCAGATGAATCCTACATGTCCATATACAGAGAGCAATTACATGACAGATGAATCGAACATGTCCATATACAGAGTGCTAGCTATATGGCTGATGAGTCAAACATATCCTTTTTCAGGGAGCTAGCTTCATCGCAGGTAAATTTAACATGCCCATATACAGAGAGTTTGCTACAATGCAGGTGAGTCCAACATGTCCACATAGAGAGCTGGCTACATGCAATATGTTCATATACAGAAAGCTTGCTACATGATTGAATAGTCTAACATGTGCATATACATAGCGTTAGCTACGTGGCATATGAGTATATCATGTGCATATACAGAGAGCTAGCTACATGGCAGATGAGGCCAACATGTCCATATACATAGATCTAGCTACATGGTAGATGAGTCCAACTTGTCCATATACAGAGAGCTATCTACATGGCAGATGAGTCCAAATTGTCCATATACATAGAGCTAGCTACATGGTAGATGAGTCCAACATGTCCATATACAGAGAACTAACTACATGGCAGGTAAGTGCAAATTGTCCATATACATAGAGTTAGCTACATGGCAGATGAGTCTAACATGTCCATATACACAAAACTATAGACATAGCAGGTGCACCAAACATATCCATATACACAGAGCTAGCTACATGGCAGATGAGTCAAACTCCATATAATGACAGGTAGCTAAATCTCTGATGAGTTCAAAATGTCCATCCACACTGAGATAGCTACATTAATGATGAGTCCATCCTGTCCAAATACAGAGAGCTAGCTACATGGCAGATGAGTCCAACTTGTCCATATACATAGAGCTTTCTGCATGGCAGATGAGTCCAAAATGTCCATATAGTGAGCAAGTTACATGGCACATGAGTCCTACGTATCTATATACATAGAATTAGCTACATGGCACATAAGTCCAACATGTATATATACTGAGAGCAAGCTACATGGCAGATGAGTCCATCCTGTCCATATACAGAGAACAAGTAACATGGCAGATGAGACAAACTGGTCCATATACAGAGAGCTAACTACATGGCAGATACTGAGAGCCAGCTACATGGCAGATAAGTCCATCCTGTCCATATACAAATAGTTATCTATATGGCAGATGAGACCAACAGGTCCATATACAGAGAGCTAGCTACATGGCTAATAAGTCCCAACGTATCCACACACTGAAAGCTAGTTACAAGGCAGATAAGTCCAACATGTCCATATAAATAGAGCAAACTAAAGGGCAGATGGTTCCAACATTTCCATATACAGAGAGCAATCAACATGATGGATGAGTCCAACAAGACCATATAAAGACAGGAAGTTAATTTCAGATGAGTTCAAAATGTCCCTATACAGAGAGGTAGCTACATGGTAGATGTGTCCAACATGTTCATATACAGAGAGCTAGATACATGGTGAATGAGTCCAACATATCCATGTATAGAGAGAGCTACCCTCATGGCAGATGAACCCAACATATCCACATAGAGAGCTAGCTATATGGCAGACAAGTACAATATGTTCATATACAGAGAGCTAGCTACATGGCACATGAGTCCAACAAGTTCATATTGAGAGAGACAGCTACATGTCAGAAAAGTCCAATATGTTCACATACAGACAACTAGCTACATGACACATGACTCCAACAATTTCATATACAGAGAGCTAGCTACATGTCATACAAGTCCAATAAGTTCATATAAAGACAGCTAAGTACATAGCAGATGTATCCAACATGTCCCTATACAGAGAGCTACCTACATGGCAGAGGAGTTCATCATGTTCATATAAAGAGAATTAGTTACATGCAGATGAGTAAAACATATCTATAAATAGAGAGCTAGCTTCATGGTAGATGAGTCTAAAATGTTCATATACAGAGAGCGAGCTACTTGAAAAATGCATCCAACATGTCCATATACAGAGAGCTAGCTATGTGGTAGATGAGCGCAACATGTCCATAGACAGAGAGCTAGTTAGATGACAGATGAATTCAACATGTTCATATACAGAGAGCTAGCTATATGGCAGATAAGACCTACATGTCCATATACAGAGAGCTAGCTACATGACAGAGGAGTCTAACATGTCCATATAGAGGGAATTAGCTACATGTTAGAGAAGTCCAACATGTCCACATATAGCAAGCTAGCTACTTGACAGATGTGGCCAACATGTCCATATACAAAGTGCTAGCTACGTTGCAGACATGATCAATATGTCCATATCCAGAGAACTACTACATGGATGATGAGTTCAATATATCCATATATAGAGGGATGGCTATATCGAAAATAAGACAAAAATGTCCATATACAGGGAGCTAGCTACATGGTATGTAAGTCCAACATGTCCATATACAGAGAGCAAGATACATGGCAGAGGAGTCAACTTATCCATATACAGAGAGGTAGCTACATGGCTGATAGGTACAACATGTCCATATACAGAGAGCAACCTACATGGCATATGAGTCCAAGAAGTCCCAGTACTGAGAGGTAGCAAAATTTCAGATGAATTAAAATTGTCCATATGCAGAGATCTAGCTTCATGATAGTTGAGTCCAACATGTCCATACACAGAGAGCTAGTGACATGGCAGATGAATCCAACATGTCCATATACAAAGAGCTAGCTACATGTCAGATGAGTCCATCCTGTTCATATACATAGAGTTAGCTATATGAGTCCAAAATGTCCATATAGCGATCTAGCTACATGACACATGAGTCCTACATATCCATATACATAAAACTGGCTACATGGTTCCTGATTCCAACAAATCCATATAAAGAGAACAAGCTATATGTCAGACAAGTCCAATATGCTCATAGAGAGAGAGCAAGCTACCTGGAAGATTAATATATGTCCATATTCAGAGAGCTAGCTTCATGGCAGATGAGTCCAACATGCCCATATACAAAGACCAGTTCCATGGCAGATGAGTCCAACTTGTCCATATACAGAGAGCTAACTATATGGCAGATAAGTAAAACATGTCCATATACAGAGTGCATGCTACATGGTAGATGAGTCCAAAATGTCCATATACAGAGAGCTAGCTAAATGACAGATGAGTGCATCCTGTCCATATACAGACAGCTAGCTACATGGCAGATGAATCCTACAGGTCCATATGCACAGAGCTAGCTACATGGCAGATGACTCTAATATGTTGTTATAAAGAGAGCTATCTATATGGCAGAGAAGTAATATGTTCATATACAGAGAGCTAGCTATATGGCACATGAGTCCTACATATCCATGTAAGTGGAACTAGCTACACCACACATGAGTCCAACAAGTCCTTATATAGAGAGATAGCCACATGTTAGACAAGTCCAAAATGTCCATATACAGAAAAGTAGCTTCATTGCAGATGAGTCCAATATGTCCACATCCAGAGGCAGCTATATGGCTGATGAATCCAATATATCCATATACAGAGGGCTGGCTACATGGAAAATAAGTCCAACGTGTCCATATACAGAGAGCTAGCTACATGGCAGGTAAGTCCAACATGTCCAGTCACAGAAAGCTAGCTACATGGCAGATAACTCCAACATGTCCATATACAGAGAGCTACCTACATGGCAGATGTGTCCAACAACTCCATATACAAAGAGGTAGCTAAATGTGTCATGATTTCAAAATGTCCATATACAGAGAGCTAGCTTCATGTTAGATTAGTCCAATATGTACATATAAATAGAGCCAAGCTACATGGCAGATGAGTCCATCCTGTCCATATACAGAGAGTTAGATACATGGCAGATGGGTCCAAAAAGTCCATATAGCAAGAAAGCTACATGGCACATGAGTCCTACATATCCATATACATAGAATTAGCTACATGGCAAATGAGTCCAACAAATCCATATACAGTGAGCTAGCTACATGGCAGACAAGTCCAATATTTTAATATACAGAGAACTAACTACATGAAAGATGAGTCCAACATGTCCATATACAGAGAGCTAGCTACATGGCAGATGTGTCCAATATTTCTATATATAGAGAGAAACCGACATGGCGGATGAGTTCAACAAGTCCCTATATAAAAGGTAGCTTAATTTCAGATAACTTAAAAATGTCCATATACAGAGAGCTACCTTCATGGTAGATGAGTCCAACATATCCATATACAGAGAGCAAACTACATGGCAGATATGTCCAACATGTCCATATACAGAGAGCAAGATACATGGCAAATGTGTCCAACATATCCATATAGAGAGAGCTGCCCTCCTGGCAGATGAAGCCAATATGTCCACATAGAGAACTAACTACATGGCAGACAAGTACAATATGTTCATATACTAACAGCTAGCTACATGGCAAATGAGTCCAACAAGTTCATATACAGAGAGCTAGCTACATGTCAGACAAGTCCAATATGTTCATATACAGACAGCTAGGTATATGACAAATGTGTCCAACAGTTTCCTATACATGTTCATATACAGAGAATTAGCTACATGCACATGAGTGAAACATATCCATAGAGAGCTAGCTTAATGGTAGATGAGTCCAAAATGTTCATATACATAGAGCTAGCTACTTGAAATATGTTTCCAACATGTCCACATTCATAGAGCTAGCTGCATGGTAGATGAGCCCAATATGTCCATATACAGAGAGCTAGATACATGACAGATGAATTCAACATGTCCATATACAGAGAGGTAGCTACATGGCAGATGACTCCAACATGTGCATATACAGAAAGCTAGCTACATGGCAGAGGAGCCCAACCTATCCGTATAGAGGGAGTTAGATACATGTTAAAGGAATCCAACATATCCATATATAGCGAGCTAGCTACATTACAAATTAGGCCAACATATCCACATACAAAGTGTGAGCTATATCGCAGACATGTCCAATATGTCCATAGAGAGAGAGCTAGCTACATGGATATGAGTCCAATATATCCATATACAGAGGTATGGCTACCTGGAAAATAAGTCCAACAGGTCCATATATAGGGAGCTAGCTACATTGATTATAAGTCCAACATATCCATATACAGACCTAGCTACGTGGTAGATGCGTCAACATATCCAAATACAGAGAGCTAGCTCTGGTAGCGTAGTGGTTACGAATCGGGCTGCGAACCTTAAGGTCAGCGGTTCGAAACTACCAGCCGCTCCATGGGAGAAAGATGAGGCTTTCTACTCCCGTAAAGATTTATACCCTCGGAAACCCTGTACAGGGTCGCTATGGGTCGGAACCAACTCGACAGCACTTAACA
>NW_006409055.1:441552-444413 GCF_000296735.1 Chrysochloris asiatica | reverse complement strand
TAACTATATGGCAGATAAGTTCAACATGTCCATATACAGAGATACAGCTATATGGCAGATGAGTTCAATATGTCCATATACAGAGAGCTAGCTATATGGTAGTCGAGTCAATCTTGTCCATATTCAGAGAGCTAGCTATATGGTAGTCGAGTCAATCTTGTCCATATTCAGAGAGCTAGCTACATGGAAGATGACTCTAACATGTCCATATACAGAGAACCAGCTAAATGCCAGATGAGCACATCCTGTCCAAATACATAGATACTTGTCGAATATGTTCATACACAGAGAGCTAGCCACATGACAGATGAGTCCAACATGTCCATATACAAAGAACTAGCTACAAGGCAAAAGAGACCAACATGTCCATAAACAGAGTTTTAGCTACATGGCAGATATGTCCAAAATATTCATATACCGAGAGCTAGCTTCATGGAAGAGAAATCTAACATGTCTATATACATAGAACTAGTTACATAGCAGATGAATCCAACATGTCCATACAGAGAGAGCTAGCTACATGGCAGAAGAGTCCAACATGTCCATATAGAGGGAGTTAGCTACATGGCAGAGGAACCCAACATGTCCACATACAATGAGATAGCTACTTTCAGATGAGTCCAACATATCTATATACAGAGAGCTAGCTCCAAGGCAGATGTGTACAACATGTCCATATATGGAGAGATAGCTACTTGTCAGATGAATCTAACATGTCCATATAGAGGGCTAGTTACTTGGCAGACAAGTCCAATATGTTCATATATAGAGTGCTGCCTACATGGCAGATGAATCTAACATATCCATATACAGAGAGCTGGGTACATGGCATATGAGTCCAACATGTCCATATAGAAAGAGCTATCTACATGACAGATGAGTCCTACCTGTCCATATAGAGAGAGCTAGTTACATGACAGATGAGTTCTACCTGTCCTTATACAGAGAGCTAGCTACATCACACATGAATCCAACATGTCCATATACATAAACCTGGCTACATGGGAGATGAGTCCACCAAGTCCATATACAGAGAACTAGCTACATGGAAGAGAAATCTAACATGTCTATATACAGAGAACCAGCTACATAGCAGATGAGTTCAACATGTCCATGTACAAGTCAGACAAATTCAATATGTTCATATACAGAGAGCTAGTTACTTGACAGATACATCCAACATGTCCATATACATGTCAGACGATTCTTATCTGTTCATATAAAGAGAGCTAACATTGTGCCAGATGAGTCCAACATGTCCATACACAGACAGCTAGCTACAGAGAAGATGAGTTCAACAGGTCCATATACAGAGAGCCAGGTACATGGCAGATGAGTTCAACATGTCCATATTCAGTGAACTAGATTCATGTCAGTCAACTCCAATATATCTATACACATAAAGCTATCTACAAGGCAGATGACTTCAACATGTCTTTATACATAGATTTAACTTCATGGCAGATGAGTCCAACATTTCCATATACCAAGAGCTAGCATCAAGGCAGATGAGTCCCACATGTCCATATACAGAGAACTAGCTACATGGCAGATTTGTCCAACAAATCTTTATGTAGAGAGCTAACGGCATTGCAGAAATGTCCAACAAGTCCATATACAGAGAGCTAGCTACATGGCAAAGGAGTCCAATATGTCAATATACATGGAACTAGCTACATGGCAGATGACTCCATTTCCATATACAGAGAGGTAGCTACATTGTAGATGAGTCCAACATGTCCATATAGAGGGAGCTAGATACATGGCAGAGGAGTTCAACATGTCCATATATAGAGAGCTTGTTACATGTCAGACTAATACAACATGTTCATATACAGAGAGCTAGCTACATGGCAGAGGAATCCAACAAGTCCATATACATAAAGCTAGCTAAATGGCAGATGAGTCCAACATGTCCACAGAGAGTTAGCCATATTTCAGATGTGTCTAAAATATACAAATGCAGAGAACTAGATATATGGCAAATGAATCCATCGTGTCATATACAGAGAGCTAGCGACATGGCAGATGAGTACAACGTGTCCATGAACAGAGAGCTAGCTACATGGTAGAGGAGTCCAACAAGTGCATATATATAGAGAAAACTATATGGCAGATAAGTACAACATGTCCATATACAGAGTCCTCGCTACATGGTACACGAGTCCAAAATGTCCACATACAGAGAGCTAGGTATATGGCAGATGAGCCCAACATGTCCATACACAGAGAGTTGGCTACATGACAGACAAGTCCTATATGTTCAGCCCCAGAGAGCTAGCTATATGGCAGAAGAGCCCAACATGTCCATATACAGAGAGTTGGCTACATGGCAGACAAGTCTTATATGTTCCTACACAGAGAACTAGCTATATGGCAGATGATTCCAACATGTCCATATACAGAGAGCTAGCTACACAGCAGATGAGTACAACATGTCCAAATAAAGAGCGCTAGCTACATGACAGATGAGTGCAACATATCCTTATACAGAGAGCTAGCTACATGACAGATGAGTTCAACATGTCCATATTCAGAGAGCTAGCCACATGTCAGATGTGTCTAACATGTCCATATACACAAAGCAAGGTACATGACGAATGAATCCAACTTGTCCATATACAGAGAGCTAGCTACATGGCAGTTGATCCCAACATGTCCATATACAGAGAACTAGCTATATGTCAGATGAATCCAATATGTTCAAATACAAACAGCACGCTTCATGACACATGAATCCAATATGGTCATATATAGAGAGCTAGCTCTGGTAGCGTAGTGGTTACGAATCGGGCTGTGAACCTTAAGGTCAGCAGTTCGAAACTACCAGCCGCTCCGCGGGAGAAAGATGAGGCTTTCTA